>NW_007728077.1:257648-274409 GCF_000696425.1 Galeopterus variegatus | reverse complement strand
ACCCAGAAAAGAATGTCTGCAGCTGGGCCCAGCACCCAGGGCCGCTCTGGCAGCTACACACACATCTGGCAGCTGGACCCGCTTATGCAACACAGATCAAGGTACTTACATCTGCGACCTGCGGCCGACACTCTCCTCCGAGGCCTGGAGTCCCCTGCCTAGTCTCATGGTCCTGGAGTGAACTCACCCGCCTGGGGTCTCTCCCAACATTCTGGGTGCTCTGGCCAACGGTTAGGGGGCTGATGCCCAGGCAGCCCCTGGGAGCCCTGTGCAGGTCAAAGCCCAGCAACGGGGTCCTAAATGCCCTGGGAATACCGGGGGGTACTGGGGGACCCCTAGGATTTGGCACTTAGGTCTCCACATCCCATTTCTGGGCACAAGAACCTCCCCGGGCCTCTGACTCAGGGCCCTCCCCAGGCGCCTCAGGAGCAGCTGGCCAGCAGCTTGGCATCCAGAGGAGGCTTCCTATAGGTGGGCAGGCGTGGGCTGTGCGGGCCGAGCCTCCATCCACGTCACTGTCCAGCTGGGACCAGCAAGTGGAACCATGCGCTGAAGCACTTCCTGAGCACACGGTGCGTGTCAGCTCCAAAGGTCACTAAATTATTCATTCAATTCTCTCGAGCAACTCGTGACCCAGGCCCGGCACCAGGGGAGACCTCGGCACCAGGATCGAGGGACAGAACACAGTTTCTCTCTCCAAGCCCACCCTGGCTGGATGGGGGTCTGTACATGGGTGGGATGTGGACCAATCAGTAACCAGCCACCTGGGCCACCTTCCTCCCGCCAGGATGTCACGCCAGGGACAGGGTCCACGCTGTCCTTGCCTCTCCCTTCTGGGCACTTGGAATCACAGAAAGGCAGAGGCAGCACGTGCCCACCCCACTGGGGAACTGTGTGTCCCCAGGGCCCCTGGTGATGCGCAGCCCGCCTGGTGCTCATCTGCAGGTAGAGGCAAAGCTGGGTCCCAGGGCTGGGCCCACAACACCTCTGGGCAAAGTGGGCGGTGGGGTGAGGCCCCTCCTCAGCTCCATCCTGTGGATGAGCCAGAGGAACCCAGGGGGCTCCCCACCCCCACATGTCTCAAGGGCTTTCTGCCCATCCCCACTGCCAAAGGTCCCAGGGTATCCTGGTCCCAGAGATCCCCCTCTGGCCCCACCACAGCTACTGTGACAGGAAGTCCTTCCTCACATCTATCCAGAGCCCAGAGGGGATGTCCCAGGCCGTGCACAGAAGAGGAGACCTACAGGGGAGTCAGAGAACAGCCCAGAAGCTGGGGCCTGTAGGCAGCTCATGTCCCTCACAGTCCTGGGAATCATGAAATACAAGTGCCTGGGGGCCTGGGGGTCACTAGGCCCCTCAAAATGCTTTCCCATGACCCCCATAATGCCTCAAAGGCAGGTGCCTAGATTCCCTGGGGCCGAGGGTCGCTCACCTCTAGAAACCTGCCCCCCAACCTCCTCCAAGCAGGGCCAGGTCTACAAGGCTCCACCCCCAATGCCTCTCAGCCACAAAACCTGGGTTCTCACTAACTTATCCCAAAGAGAGCAAAATAAATCCCCGCTGGGACCCCCTCTTGGCTATGAGATTACATGCCTGCTGACTGGCCTTTCTGGAGTCAGATTCCAGCCCGAGGACCCCAGGAGTGGAAGGAGAAGTGGTCAGGCCTCAGGCTCGGGGAAAAGGGGCACTGGGGGCTGAAAGAGGACGGAGCCTCAGGGGCCCCAGGGAAGGTCAGGACAATGGACACACCGCCCCGTCAGCAGGTCAGGAGTCGATGAGTCTCCATGCTCTGGAGAAACTTTAATAGGACTTGGCCCGTGACGTGGCCCTGCAATGGAACTGCGCGTACCAGCGCCCACCCTTCCATCTTCCCAGGAGACAGTGGCTCCCTCCAAGGCCGTCCTACAGGGGACTCAGCAGATAGGGTGGGGGCAGCTTGGCAGATGGCGTGGCCCCACGGAGTCTAGGGGGTCCAGGGTGAGTGCCGTGGACACTGCTCCGCATCCCACAGGCGCCTGGGCCTCTGGCTCCCTGCTGGGTCCTAGATCATGCCGGCCAGCCAGGGCGGCAGGAAGAGGCCCACGGTCCCCAGCAGACAGACGATGACGAACATCCAGAGGAAGATGCGGTCGATGACCATGGCCACGTACTTCCAGTCCTCCTTCACCTGCAGACACAGACACGGTTACTGCCTTAGCCACCCTACACTCAGGCACCTGCGCCCAGGTGCTGCACAGGGTGGGCATGCACAGAGTGCTCGACCAGCTGAAGTCAGAGAAGCTGCGTGCTCGGCCAGCACTGCCGCTGCAGGGGCCAGGTGTCTCCGGAGCCCACCTGCTCAGACTTCTGGACTCAGACTGAGCAGAACTCCCGTGATGGCCCACATGGCCCCTGCACTGCCACAGGAGACGGGAGATTCTACACTGTGTCTCCACCCGATCTGTCTGGCAGTCTGTCGGAGCTGGAAGGGTGCAGAGAGGCTCACACTGGGAGGGGCACCGTGGAGGCCAAGTCCCCTCCCCATTCTGCAGATGGGGTGGTGAGGCCTGGAGAGTGGACACCACAGCTGCGGCTGGGCGGGGCGAGGGCCAGGAGCACGCTGGCTAGTGGCCTGACCACTGGGGAGAACACCCATGCCAGGCCCCACTGTCCATTCTGGCCTCCTGCCCGGGGATTCCACGGAGGTGGGGGGAGGAGAGCTGCGACACCTGCGGCTTCCAGGCTAGAGGGTGGACAGCAGCAGCCAACAAGCACAAAGCTGAGTATGTCCATCACCTGCAGTCACTCACTCAACCCTCGCCTGGACTGTCCCTTTTGTGCATGGGACGCTGAGGCACAGAATGCTAAGGGACAGGTCCATGGCTACCCATCTGTAGTTGAGAGTCGGTCCCAGCCCAGGCTCCTGCCGCTGCGCAGACACAGGGCAGCCACCTCCTCCGGGCTGGCCCGAGGAGCAAAGGCTCCGGGGAGGCCAACATGGCATCTCTAGGCCCCGTCCAAGGCCTGCAGTTAGAGGCCCAGCCTCCATCTCCAATGCAGCCCCTTTGCTGCTGCCCACACTGCTGCCCGCCCCTTCCTCCATCTGTCTTGTGTGCATGGTCAATGTCTAGAAGGACCCAGAATACCCCCCAAGCTTGGCTGGAGCTGCCCTTGGGATGGGCCAGGAGGGGGTGTCCTGGGCCAGCACGCCATGGACACGTGAGTGACAAGAAGAAGATGTGGCCAGTAGGGGCTTGGACCAGCTGTGGGACGAGAGGGCCCAGCAGGCCTGGGCCAGGGGCAGAATTTAGCTTTCCTGGTTTGGGGGCATCTGCTCTGATTTCTTAAAGTAATCATAGGCATCCTGATGGTTTTAAACCAAACTGAAATGTCCGTGTTTATTTACAGGAAACCTGAGAGCAAATGGGGTCACTTATAAATAAAAAGCCCCCAGGACTCCTGTTCCAGGAAAGACAGGGAAACAGGCGCCCGCGGTGTTATTTTTCTAATTCTCCTTTAATTCCTCCCGCTCTGTGTGCGGCGTCCCAGCCACCCTGAGGATGAAACGAGCGACTGACCAAAGCCTGCCCTGCTGTCCCCAGGCCCAGCAGCGTTGAAACTAGAACCAAGTCAGGCAGCCGGAGTGGCCGGCAGATAAGGGGTGTCTGGATGGGGATGCCCAATGGGCCGGGCTCCCAGGCCTCTGCGCTGACCCCGTTGCACTGCTGCCTGACTTCACTACGATTTTGATTGAACTTTGGAGGGTTAATGGTTCCTCAGCAGCCTGCACAGCTGGCACATCAGGGTCAGGGAGCTGTCCATCCTTTCAAGATCTGGCAGCAAAACATGGTCCCCGAGCCAGCTTCTCCCAGGCTGGTCTCTGTGACCCCAGAACTTTCTGGAAACCTCCAGAATGGCTTCACAGCCTCCTGGGATTCAGTGGGGTGTCTGTGTGAACGAGTCGAACTTTCTGGAAACCTCCAGAATGGCTTCACAGCCTCCTGGGATTCAGTGGGGTGTCTGTGGGATGAACGAGTGACTCACTCACTTCTCAGGTGTGGGGCACGAGCTCCTTCCTTTCCAGGGCTCGCTCAGCTATGGGGAGACGGACACCAGGTGTGTCCGAATTGCCAGTTGCAGAGAGCGCTCGGGAGCTGGGCAGAGGCAGATGCTGGCTGAGGGTCACTGTGGGCCTTATAGGTGACACCAAGAGGCCCGATGTCAGGCAGCCAATAGCGGCCAAGCAGGACTTGACCTCCCCTGCCCACCTGCATGCTGCTCCCTTCCCCACTGCTGTACTCTGAACTGGGGGCTCCACACCAGCCTGGACCAGTCCGAGCAGGCAGAGACCCCACAGGTGACAGGCGGACAACGTCTGTGCGAGGGTGTCCCCTGGTGGTGCGCATCGGGCAGAGCTGCCTCCCCCGGCCTCATGACTGCTGGTGTGTGAAACGCATGGAAGGGTGTGCAACTGCGGACACATGGCCGACACTCAGCAGAGGGGCACAGACTGTTCCTAAGGCCTCTGTTCAATTGACACTTGGAGTGTGAGGAGTGGGTAATGGGTGGGCCCAGGACCCCCGCCCCTGGCTGCCCAGACATGTTTGCTCAGATAACTGGCTCCCTGGGGTCCCTAGGTCCCCAAGGGCTGGGCTGGCATTCCGCCCCCACCCCGTGACTCTCCATTTCCTCTCCCCAGCTTGGCTTCATGGGGCCAAATGTGAGGGCAGTCTCAGACCCCAATCCTTCTCTCCTCCCAGGCTTTGGAGACTGCTCAGTCCCATCCCATTTTCCCACAGCCCCTCTCACCCTGGCCCCATGGTTCGGATGCCCTCGGGCCTCTCCACAGGTGCAGGTCAGAGGTAGAAGCATGGTTGGGAAAGATGCCATTGGCTGCAGCCTCACTGTGTTTTGGAGAAGGCGGGTGTGGGGTCCCTAGGCTGTCACTGGGCAGCAATCCCCAGGGGTCAGCAAGAGTGCCCCAAGACGCCCAAGGAAGACCTCATGTTGCACTGGAAAGACGGTGCCAGTAGACCCCCCACCCCCACCGAGGTTCCCTGTGTCCTGAAGCCTGAGGGGAGATGCTGCCATCCAGTCCCCACTAGCCTTGGGCCACCTGCCCCTACTCAGCCCCAGCTGTGCCCAGGGACTTGCAGCCATATGCAGGCAGCCCACAGCTGGGCAGCCTGGAGTCTGGGGCTGGGGCTCCTGGATTATTCCCCAGAGATGGAGAGCATCTGCTGTTCCATCTGTGCCAGGACTACTCCTGGACACAGCCATGGGGCAGGGACTTACCGAGAAATCTGTGTCTTCTGCCTTCAGGTGGTCTGCGATGTACTGGACGCCCTCAACGGCCCGCGTCAGAGCTGGTGATAGGGGTAGGGGCTGCAGTGGTGCTTTGGTGCTGCGGGCTTTGAGTGTGGCATTTGGGGAGGCCATGGGGGACTCCTTGCATGTGCATTTGCAGAGAGAAGGCTGGCCTGGGGGTGAGAGGTCGGCCGAGCGGGCCTTCAGAGAGGCTGGGGAGCCAGCTGGCTGGCCGTCCACCTGGGAGGCAGCACCGTCTCGGGGAACACAGTACTGGATGCTCCGAGACCGGCACCGGACGCCACCCTGCACTGCTTCACTGGGGCTGGACAGGTGCTGGACACTCAGGGACTTGGCTTTGGCAAGCTCTGGGGCCTGGGTGCTGTTGGCTGGGCGGCAGGGGCTGGGTGAGGGGCAGGTGCCAGCCTTCTTGGCCTCTGACGGTTGCAGACTGGGGACTTGGTCGGGGGGTGACGTGCGGGCAGGCTGGGGCTCGGCCGGTATGTCCAGGGGCATGCAGAAGGATTGGGAGGGCGATGGACCCTGGCTGCAGGCACCACTCTCCGTGCTGGGCACCCCCACAGGCTCGGGCCAGAAGTGTGGGGTGCTGGCCATCTTATGCATGGACTCGATGAGCCTCCTGCAGTTGTCCTTGACCACAGACGGCCGCTTCATGAAGAGCAGGCGTGGCACCACGTCCAGGAAGACCCTGCGCACCCAGGCGGGCATGGTGTGCGTGCGCGGGGAGCGGTGGTGCACATTGAGCACGAAGACCGTGATGACGATGGAGAGCGTGACGAAGATCATGGTGAAGAGCAGGTACTCGCCGATGAGCGGGATGACTAGTGAGGTGGACGGGATGATCTCGGTGATGAGCAGCAGGAAGACAGTGAGCGACAGCAGCACCGAGATGCACAATGTGATCTTCTCGCCGCAGTCCGAGGGCAGGTAGAAGACGAGGACAGTGAGGCAGGAGATGAGCAGGCAGGGGATGATGAGGTTGATGGTGTAGAACAGCGGCAGCCGCCGGATGACGAAGGCGTAGGTGATGTCAGGGTAGATCTCGGCGCAGCACTCGTACTTGCGGGTGTTGTAGGTGCCCACCGCGTCCACGATCACCCACTCGCCACTCTCCCAGAAGTCCAGCTGGTCCACACGGCTGTGCATGCTCACCAGGTCGATCTTGGCCTTGTCATAGGTCCAGGACCCGAACTTCATGGTGCAGTTCTGCTGGTCGAAGGGGAAGAAGGTGACATCAATGCTGCAGGAGCTCTTGTAGATGGCCGGGGGTGTCCACTGCACCCGCCCGTCATGGAACAGGTGTGCCTTGGTCAGGTGGGTGACTGCAAAGTCCCCGTCCGCACTGGGCAGGAAGAGGGAGAATGGAGGGCGTGAGACCCCCACACCCCCGCACCCAATGCCCCCACGTCCTGCTGCACCCCCATGCGCCTGCACATGGCACCGGCACGGATAGCACAGACAGGCTGGCAGCCTCGCCTGGGTCACAGCCAGTCACAGGCGGAGCATGCGGCCGGCTCATCACTTATCTGCACCTCGGTTTACCATCCCTGAGCAAGGGATATTGTGTGGCTTGGAGATCACGTGAAGGGTCAACGCCGTGCCTGACGCATGCAGGCAGACAGCACTGTTGGTGATTACTGTTATTCATGGGGCAGAGTGGGGTCTGGGGCAGTCTCCTGGCACCTCCTCACCAGGGTGCATGGTGTCCCCACACACCTGCACCTCAAGCAGCCAGGGACAACTACTGCCTTTGCTGTCTGCAGCACCGTGGGCCGCCATGGGAATTTCTCGCCCTGGCTTCCACTGGCGGCCATCTGAGGCCCGCAAGCACAGAGCGGAAGGCGGTGCTGCTGACTAGTCCTGCGGTGCGCTAGCCGGCAGCCTGGGCCAGTCCCTGCAGGAAGGGGAGCCCATGGGCCTGACAGTCTTGCAGGTGGTCAGTAGGCAGGGCAGCCATGGTCGTGGAAGTGGCCCCAGGACAACACGCGGCAGACTTCAGAGCTTTAACCTCCCAGGGAACAGCGTCTCGTCCCCCCACTGGGACTGGGCCCAGTCTTGGACCCTGGACCACCTACTTTTGCCCAAGACCGGGGAGGATGTTCAAAGCCACTGTGGGTGGCCCAGCCAGTGACATGCTTTCTATTAGCCCTGGGGACTTAGTGACCACCCCCCTGCCAGGGAGGATGAGGATGCCAGGGCCACACAAGTGAGGACGGAGCCCAGGTGGCCTAGAACATAGCAAGCTGGATGTGAACTCTGGCCCTTCCCTCTGCTGGGCAGACGCTGGTGTCCCGTCCACGGACCTGAGTGGTCAGCAGAGTGAGGGGTTGTGGTCCCTCGGGCCCCTTCGCCTGGTGGCAGAGCTCCCAGCCCTGGCCCCTGGGCATCACAGTCGCTATGCCCACAGATGCCACCAGCCGGTGGGGTGTGCCATATAGCACATTCTGGCACCAAGGCAGCTGGGCTCCTGGGGACTGGAGGACACTGGCCAGCAGCCCCCACGGGGCCCTTCTTTCTCCTGGAGTTGGCTCACGTCTCTACCTCCTCCACAGCTGGAAGCACTTGGTCCTGAGAGCCCCACACCCCATGCGTCCTGTGTGACCTACACCTTAGTTTCCCCACAACGACCAGGCTGTCCACTCTGACCCTGGGTTGGCGCCCACAGACCTGTGGAGGCAGCAGCCACTGTCCAAGCCCCTCTGGGCAGGTGCCACAGGCTTTGGCTCAGAAACACTGACGGGAAACCTTGCCCTTGTGTTCCTGAGCCCTGAAACCCAATCAAATTCCCATTAACAGCATTGCGTGCATGGCGCTGGTCTCACACTGCGGGGACGGTGGGGCCATGGCACAACCACTGGACCACAGGCACCTGTACCTTCTGTTTGCCTGGGCCCCTCGGCCCATCCCCCACCCACCTCATTCCCTGAGATCGGGCTTCAAGGCCAGGGCTTCCAAGGGCCTGGGGCAGAACCAGCCGCCACCCTGCTCCACTTTGTCTGCTCCTGCACACACAAGTCTCCAGCTGGCCCTGCACCCGACCAAGCCCTGTCAGGTCCTGACCAGTTACGACACCACAGCAGCTACCACTTGGAACCCTCAGGGACCTTCCCTTCCTGCAGCTGGCCCCACTGCTGGACCCTCAAAGTCACCAAGCCCTGAGCCCTGCCATGGTCTCTGTTGGTGCCAAGCCCGGCCCTCTGCCCCCCATAACTCCTCCAAGCCAACCCCATGCACTGCACTGCAGATGAAGGTGATCCCATGAGAGGATTCTGCACACGCACTTCAGTGAGGGCACAGCCTGGCTTTGGGGCAGAAGCCGAGGTTCCCTCTGGGGCAGGGGCAGAGTCCTACTGTGTATTTCAGTCCACGCAGAATCAAGGTCAAGTGTGCCGCCTCCTCCCCAGCCCCTCTCTCCAAAAGTCAAAGCCTCATCTCTTTGAGGAACAAATTAAAACATTCTCACACAGCAAATGAGAGACTCCTCCATTCATTCAGCAAATATTCTGCAAGGAGGACATTAGACGCTCTGTTAAGGAGCAGGGTGGGGCCCAGCCTCTGGGCAGGGGCAGGGAAGGTTCCAGGTGCTCACTTCCCCCCAGCCCTGGCGCTGGGAATCCATGCCGGGTTCCTGGGTCCCACCAGGCCCCTGGGTCTGTTTTTCTGCCTACAAGACATGAGCTGGGGCTCCGTCTTCCCCAGCACACTCTGAACGCCCAGCCCCCCATGCTCAGAGGGCTCTGGGACCCTCTGCTCCCCCTCAGTGGTAGATGGGGTGACGGTGCCCCAGGCCCGGCGTGTGCGTTGGTTGTGCTGCTCCCACGTCATGCTCCTACGTCATGCTCCTGTGCCGAGGGTCCAGCCCTGGCAAGGACCCAGGAGGGTGGAGGGGCGGCCCTGCGCCCTGCACCCTGCACTGGAACCAGACAGCCCGGCCAGGCACCCGGAGTGCCGAGGGTCCAGCCCTGGCAAGGACCCAGGAGGGTGGAGGGGCGGCCCTGCGCCCTGCACTGGAACCAGACAGCCCGGCCAGGCACCCGGAGGGAGCCATTGCATGAAGGCCTCTCCTGAGGCTGGTTCTGCCATGCCAGGTAAAGTCCCATCCAGCAGTTTCCAGTCCCATGTCCCAGCCCAGCACCACAGAGCACCAGGAATCCCGAGGGGCGAGGTCACGAAAGCTAATCCACCCATTCTGGGCCTGTGCACAGACCCACAGCGTAGGAGGTGGGAGCAGGTGTCTGCTCCAGAGCCCAGGATGGCCCACCCATGGGATGCTGCACACGTGGGGCCGTGGGAGACCCTCTGCCCACCCCAGAGAGCCAATCTCAAAGGAATCCCAAGTGGACAGCAAGGCCTCCAACCAAGGGGGCACCCCAAAGCCAAGAGAAGAGCCGGGGCTCCCCAGAGCCAGCAGAAGAGCCGGGGAGGCCCATCCAGCAGCGTGGGCTGACCACCAGCCATGCTCTGGTGAATAGCAGCCCAGCCAGCAGCTGCCTATTGCCCCTGGACATGGCCCTTCTCAGTGGCTGTGGCCAGAGCCCAGCTCAGCCACCAGCTCCAGGGTCCTTTTTGCCCTTACCCGGTGCCCAAGTCCCATCCAGAGAAAGCCTGGGTGACAAACCCAGCCTCCTAGAGAAGCTGGGAGTCCACCCCACTACCCCGTAAGTCCTGGCAGGGAGGAGAGAAACAAAGATTTGGGGTGGCCGCAGCCCCCGCCTCCTGAGCTGGGGTTCCGGTGGGGCTGGGGTCCTGCAGTCCTAGGGTTTGCAGTCCTGGAGGGCTGTGGTCCTGGGGGAACTGAAGTCCTGGGGGCTGTGGTCCTGGGGGTCTGGAGTCCTGCAGTCCTGGGGGGGTGTGGTCCTATAGGGGCTGCAGTCCTGGGGGGCTGGGGTCCTGGGGGCTGCAGTCCTGGGGGGGCTACAGTCCTGCATACAGGTTTCCAGAGCTGCTTATCTGCCAGGCTTATACCACGCAGGAGCTTCCAGTTCTCTCTGGAACACAAAAGTTCTCGTGTGCCAAGTAGGCCACTCTGGGTGGATTCGGTGGCAAGGCCAGAGGTGGGTTGCTGGGAAGATTTCCGGGCTGTTGTTCAGATTGGGAGGCTTGTGGAGGGCAGAGAACCTGTCCTGAGCAAACAGCAGTGACCCCCAGCCACGACCGCCTCTGCGGTGCGTCCTGGAACACTACCTGGAGCTCTTCCCACTGCCATTACCGGAGTCAATTAAGTGGGGAGAGCAGCCCAATCGTTCTCAATCAAAGAGGGACGTTTGTAGGTCAGGTGGATGCCCCGCTCCTGGAAGGGGCTATGGCAGATGGCAGAGACCAGAGGAAGGTGTTTCCATTTATCTGTAGGTGCTGCA
Organism: Galeopterus variegatus; assembly: GCF_000696425.1. Taxonomy (NCBI): domain Eukaryota; kingdom Metazoa; phylum Chordata; class Mammalia; order Dermoptera; family Cynocephalidae; genus Galeopterus; species Galeopterus variegatus. Next base: position 263,745 of record NW_007728077.1, on the reverse strand, counting down.
GGACCCGCTCCTGCCCAGGCCCTGTGCCTGCAGAATCATCCCTGGTTGGGGTGAGCTCAGAAAGGGATGGTGGCCCTGGGCTCAGGGTCCTGGCGAGGGTCCCCAGGAAGGACAAGTTTAAGGACTCCAGCCCTTTGGAGGCCACTATCTGCCATGCCAGTCCCTGGAGATGCAGCCTGCCTTCCAAGACAGAAATATAGAAATACCGTTCACAGGACCGAATTCAGCTGAGCCTCCCGGGAACCTGCCGAGCTCGGCTGAGCCTGAGGCTTTGTTTGCTCGAGCTGAGCGGGATGAGCTGGGCCTGCTGACCCGGCGATGTCCACGGGGGCGGGGGGCCCACGGGAGCTGCTGAGGACGCAGATGGGAGGCAGAGGCGGTGCTGACATGGGAGCAGACTGTTCTGGGGACCTCGCCCCCTTTCCAGAGCACCCCTCCTCCCCACCGTGGTTTCAGAATGTGAAGCATGTATGGCGGGGGCCACGTGCCTGGGGTGGAGGCTGACTAAAAATCCCTTCAGCCCAAAAGCCCCGCAGTCATTGCTGGGGCAGGGGGTCTGACTCCCCTTTCCTGCCAGTGCCAGGATGTGGCCCCCAAGGCCCCAGGGCCAGTTCCAGCAGGACAGTGTCCCCAGATGCCAACAGCCACATTCAGGCCCCTCTGGCTCCCACGCTCTGGACCACAGCCCCTGGAACATCCTCGGCCTCTTTGCTGGCCTGGGGGGCCCTTCCCCCCAGACACCCCAACATCTCCATGACTCTGGCCCTATTCTCCCTGGGTCCGGCCTCAGCCCTGGCTGGTGCATGCCAGTCTGGGCCACACTGGGCCAGGCACTGGCCACTCCTCCCCACCGCGCCCCGCCAGGGACTCACTTGTTGTAGAGGACAATGTCAGGCCGCCAGATGAGTTCAGAGGGGATGCGGATGGAGGTGACGTTCTCGTAGTCGGCCGGGTCCCAGCGCAGCTTGTAGTCGTGCCACTCCTGGGCGGGTGGGAAAGCCACAGGGTCAGATGAGATGGGCATGGGGGGAGGGGCACAGGGGAGGGTGCTGCTCCCGCACTCACCTGCTTCACCCATACGTTGGTCGTCATCATCTGGTTTTTCTCGTCCTAGGCACAAAGGAGAAAGGAGCTCGTGTCACCCTCCGTGGCGGGTGCCTCCCTCTGGCGCTGAGTTTCCTTATCCACAGCCATGGGCACAGGGCGGGGCCAGGGCTGGACACACCTGGTGGGCCGCCTCAGGAGGGAGTGAGTGCCTCATCCCTGGAGACTGCCAAACCCAGGATGGTGGCCCGAGGGGACTTAGAGATATGGGGACAAGGGCCCCTGAGCCTTTCCAGAAGGAAACTGGGAACAAGGTCTGGCTGACTTCACAGGCCCCCTGCCAAGTGCGGGTGGGTGGGGAGAGAAAGTGGGGCTCCCAGGCTGCTTGCGGGAGCCTCCTTGCCCACCTTGATGGCTCTACCCACCCGCATGGCTCCCTCCCGGCTCCTGGGGGCAGCCCCTTGTAGGTGAGGACCCCAGGTAAGCCTGTACCTGCTCCCTCCAGCAGCCATCAAAGCCACCCCTGGCCAAACTGCCCCTCCAGGACCTGAGCCTTGTGACCTGGGGTGGGGGGATCAGGAGACCCTGGCTGGCTGCACCTCAGGTCACTGTGTCCAGCTGAGAAGGGCTAGACTGCTGTCCACCTCCCCTGCTTGCAGCACCCTCCCCCACAGCCTTTATTTCCCTTCTGGGTCATGATCCATCCGTCACGCTCCTGAAGAGGAGCAACTAGTTTAAGACCTGTGCTCTGGCAGTGAGACTCCAGGACAGGGTGGAACATTCTGGAGAAGAATGCCAGGCTCAGGGTGCATGGGTCTGCAGGGACAGGAAGCCCATCCCCGGTGTCCTCACACCCCACTCTGTGGGTGCTGAATGCCAACCTCTGGGAGGCCACAACCTCACCCCTGCCCACTTGGCACTCCAGGGGACCAGGGACATCCCTGCATGGTTTTGGAGAGCAGCACTCAGTCTCCCTCAGAAAGCAGGGTGCCCACGGGCACTGAGGGTGGAGGCTCCTCCCCTGCAAGGAGGGGTCTAGAGAGGAGGGCCACACGGGATGTTGAGGACAGCATCTTCTGCAAGGTGGCTTCCCACCCTCTAAGCAGCCAACTTGTGTCCTCATCAGCCCCTCCAGAGACAAACAAGGCTTTGTCAGGAAAAGCTACTTGAGCCCAAAAACCACATGATCGTCAAGTCAGAAAAGCATCTTGGTGCCTAAAACAGGACTGGGGTGGGGGTGGGGGTACTCGCATCCCCAGGCGCTGCTGTGCGACGAGGGGCTACACACCCCTGAGTCCCCAGCCCCTGCTCTTGGCCCTTCCTGCTCTCCAGAGGAGCCACCAGGCAGGTCACCAGCTGCTCAAGCCAGTCCCCTCCCTGGAAGGACGCCGAGGAGCGGTCACATAGGCAGCTGCCTGGCCTTGGCAGAGCCACCCTCTCATCCCCACATGACCTCGACCCTGCATGTATGAAGAAGCTGGGGACAGCCAGCCCCACCCCATGCTGGGCCCCAGGGTCCTCAGAACAAGCTTCCCATGGCCAGGCCTGGCCTCTGGCCCGAGCGCCCAGCCCTGCAGCCTCATACCCCAGGTGCCCTTGAAGTGGCGGACAGACACGGTGGTTGACATACTCTCAGGTACTGTTTCACGAGGACTCAACACTAGCCCAGGCAGGGCGGGAAAGCGCTGGGGATTCCGCAGACTCCTCTGCAGCCCATGCTGGGCATGAGCTCACAAAGGCAGCACACAAGCCCTCCCTCCCACACAGAGATCCCCGTGACGGCGTTCCACATCTGCAGCAAGGACACGAGACCCTTGGAGGGGGCACAGGTGGGCACCAGAGTGGAAGCCCATGGACCCCAGCCCCTGGAGGGCCCCCCACCCACACACACAGCTTCAGCCTCGGGCCAGCACATGAGAGCTGTGAGCACACATGTGTGTGCCTGTTCCCATGTGTGCGAGCCAGCCCCAGGGCAGAGAGCAGGGCTGGGAGCTCCTCCGGGTCCCCCACCAGAGTCTTAGCACTGGGTGTGCTCTGAGCCTCAGGGTCTCCTGGGCAGACAGGGACTTCTGCAGCAGTGTGAGGAGCAAGAGCCAGCCCTGAGGCTGGGCGGTGGGGTAGCAGGCCCCAAGCCTGAGCAGCCACCAGCGGCCACCTCTGCATTTTGTCTGCAAACCTCAGCAGGGCTGAGGAAGCCTGTACATCTTGCACTGTCTCTGGCTGGGCCCCAGCTGGGGACACTTCATAGGAACCACTCAAGGGCCAGTTCCAGGACACTTGAGTGTGGGGGTCTGGGTGGCTGACTCTGGACCGGAGTCTCCATGCACAGCCCTGTGCAGGCTACTGCCACGGCAGGGGCAGTCTCTCTATGGGAATGTGACTGCAGTCCCCCACAACCTCCAGGGCCCCTGGGATGTCTCCCACGCAGCCTGAGGTGGTGCAGCAACCCTCACCCATTTCACAGGCAGGACGCAGGGTGGCTGAGGGCCACCAGCATGCCCGGCACCAGCCCAGAGCCTCTGGAAGAAAGGAAATTCTCCCCCAAACCAGTGGCTCCTCTCCTGACCAGCAGACCTGGGGTCCTGGAAGGGTGTGGGGTGGGCCTTTGGGGATGTATGCAGTCCCTTCAGCAGGTAAATGCCCCTCCCCAGATTCAGGCTCCCTCTCTGGACCCAGCAGGCTGTGATTTAGCAGCAGGGACAGGAGCTGGCTGGATCCCAGTGTGGAAAACTCAGGCCCTTCCAAACCCAGCTGGGCTTCCACCTCCCCACTGGCTCCCAGAGCTACTGCCGCCAGCATCAGGCCAGAGCCCACCCTCCGAGACCCAGCACGAGGGGCAGGGCCTTGTGCTGCTGGAACCTCCACCAGGCCAGGTACCCCAGACGACGGTCCCACCCAAAACAGAGCAGCTGAACCTAGCCAGGAAATGTAGAACTGTCTCCGCTGTTCCTCAACCCGGCGACCCCGGACAGAGCCAGACTTTGTGATCCAGCTGTGAGCCTGAGGGCGGGCCTTGGTTGGTCTGGTTCAGGCTCTGGGTGTGGAAGCAGCATCTCTATCCTGCACATGGCTCCGGGCTTCTCCCTGACTGCAGGGCCCCTCGGGCTCTGGCTCACAGCCACATAGAGTGAGCATCCCCAGCCACTGCTCTGCAAGGCCATTCCCAGACACAGAGCTCCCTGTAGCGTGCTCCAGTCACCGTGTGTGACAGCCCATGGCCCAGCCCCCACCTACCACGTCGATGAGCTGTGCAATGGACAGGCCGAAGTGGACAAGGACCACGTCTGAGATGTTGGCCACTGGCCGGGACCACTTGTTGTAGCCAGAGAAGAGTTTCTTCAGGAGCCGCTCCTCGGCGTGGGCCCGGGTCTCCACGTGGCTGTTCACTGCGAGGACAGGTAGATGAGGGGCTCAGGTGCAGGGAGATGGGTGGCCATCCAGGCTGCCCCATGCAGGCCATGCTCAGCCACATCCGCTTCCTCTTGGCTCCTCATGAGCACCACCTGCCACCTCAGGACCCTTGCACTAACGTCCCCACCCCCCACTCTTGACCTTGGTGCCTCCTCTACCCCAGGTGTAAATGTAACTTCCCCAGGGAAACCTCCCAGGCCATCCAGCTGGGCAGGCCCTGCTAGCACCTCCACACCAGCACAAAGCCAAATATGCACCCTAGAAGCACTGATTTGAGTATGTCTTCCCATCAGGCCATGATGTCTGAGGCAACGGCTGCATCTCCAGTGGCCAGCAAGGTCAAAGGACACAAGGTGATAACATCAAACGGAAGGAAGCGGAGGCTGGAGCCAGCCCAGGCAGGGGGATGGGGAAGAGGGCTTCCTAACACTGCTGGACCGCACCAGCTCTCAGAAGGAACCGTCCCTGATGCCTGAGGGGCCTTTTAAGTGCAGACCCTGACAATGAGCTGGGCACGTGTTCCTGGATGGACACACAGAATGCCCTCCATTAGTGACTCTGCAGTGAGCCCCCCAGTCTGCTGCCTGGGGAGGGGTCCCTCATTCAGCCCAGCCCCATGGGCACATCTGTGGTCCCACTTATCATCACGGGGTCTCCCCACGGGGCCCGAGGGCCTCCCTGCCTCCCCTGGGTGGCTGCATCATGAGGCAGTTGGGGAGCAGGAAGGGAGGCCCCTGCTACCTGCTCAGCCCTGCTCACCTGAGAGTCACAAGCAGGACCTTAGGCTAGGGTCAATCCTAGAACTCTGGGACCCTTGACTCCCAGCCCGGAGCCCTCACCCCCGACCTTGTTCTTCCTGATCCCTTTGACCAGTAAGGTGCAGCCCACTCCTCCTTGGGAGGTTAGGGGGTTAAATTCCCTCCACCAAGCCCCTGAATGGGGGTGGGGGCTCAAGGTGGCTGCCCAGAGGATGGGATGGGAGGGGAGAGGGAGCGAGGGAGCCGGAACTTCCCTGTTCCAGCGAGCCTGGGGAAGCAGAAATGGTTGCGTGGGGACTGCCAAGGGCAGCCCACCTCTCTGGTCCTCTAAACCGGGAGCAGGCACGGGGGTCTACAGGGAAATTTGGCCGGGTGGATGGGGGAGCGCGAAATGGGCGCTGCCTCTACCCAAGTTGGAGCTTCTGGGTCCGGCTCCCGAAACAGCAGCGGGAACCCCCCTACCCACCCACCCAAATCCCCTCTCCCGGCATTCGTGGACGGGTTAACTCCTTCCTCGCCCGGGCTCAGCCGGCGCCGCAAGACAGCTGGTGCGTCTCCGGGGGTGCGGGAGCCTCCGCGGCCGCCCCATTGCGCGCACCCGCGGCTTGGGACCGCGGCCGGGATCTTCCCCTCCTACGGCTCCGGGGGTCGGGCGACAGGGGTCCCGTGCAGCGCCCCGAAACTTACCGGGCAGGAGACCGGCCCCCAGAAGCAGCAGCAGCGGCGGCAGAAGCGGCGGCGGCGCCCCGGGGCCCCCGAGCTCCATGGCGCACGAGAGGGCTCTAGACGCGGGCGGCTCCCGACTCCGCCGCGCCCCCGCTCCGAGGCCCGCGCACGCCCAACTTCATGCCCCCGCGCCGCGGGCCGCTCCGTTGCCGGCCGGC
>NW_007728077.1:252724-256648 GCF_000696425.1 Galeopterus variegatus | reverse complement strand
GGGTACGAGGCGGCTGCGCGGGGCCCCGCGCGGGGGGAAAGTTTCCTTATCCTCCGGGGTCTCGGCACGCGCCCAAGCCAGGTATGGGGACCCCATGGTTACTCCGTGCGACCGGGGGGTCCCCGCCGGTGTGACCCCCGTCCCCCGCGCCTGCCTAGAGAGGGGGCGCGCGTGCCGGGGCTCTGGGCACGAGGGGGGCACCCCGCGCAGATGCGGCGAACTCCATCGCCCCTGCCCCTCGTCAGCGCCCACCGCTTGCAGTTTGGAAAGGACAAGTCCCTCGTCTTCCTCAGCGAGACGTTCAGGAAGCAACCACTCCATTGTCCCGCCAACCCCGCGTGCCCCGCAAGCGTCCGGCGGCAGCCCAGGCCCTGCATCCCACCGTCCTAGGGCGGGAAGCGACCCTCACGCCTCCACCCCAGCGAAACCGCCTCTTGCTGCTCCAAAGTCCCGCATAGGGTCATGGTCCGCCCCGCCGCCCTCGCGCGGGCCCGAGAGGAGCCCTCCCATCCCATGCTCTGCGGGCGGCGGCGGAGGGTCTCGGGCACAGGGGCTTGGACCACAGACCGCCGCACCCGCTTTGCTCGACTAAAAGATATGCCATGACCGAGATCCGCCGGGCGGCCGCGCACGGTCCCCAGGGAGGGGCTCCTCCGCCGGGGCCGTAGGTGGTCGGGGCAGGGGCGCTTTGTGCGGTCGCCCCTGTGCGCAGAAGCGTCAGACCCGCGGCTCCCGCCCACCCTGGGCCCTGCGGCGGGGACGCAGCCCCCCAAACGGAGACTGCGGGCCTTGGGTGGGGGGCAGAGAAGAAGGGCCGGAGAGGTCCGCGCGCCCTTCTGGGGTCGTCCCCCTCCTGCCGAGGCTGCTCGCGGGGTGGAATGCCCGTCGGGATCCCCCTTGGGCTCCCCCACCCCAACACAGGCCAGGTCCCAAGGCGGCAGCTCCCATCAGCGACAGCTCCTGCCCCTCCCATCTCTCCTGCCGCTATCCCTCGCGCTGACCTTCCTCCTCTCCATGTCTCTGGCCTACCCACTTCTGTGCCAAGTCTCCCCTCCCTGCCCCCTGCCTGCCGCACCCAGGTCCCCAGCCCCGCCCTGGCTTTCCTGCACCCTGGGCTCCAGCTTGAGCTCATCACACCTTACACACCTGCTCTGGGACGCCAGGAGCTGTTCCTCACTCATGGTAGCTGCCTGCAATTAGAGCTTTCCAGATGCTCTGTCCCTGAGCAGTGGCCTCCCTAGAGGAAACAGTGCAGGTGTGTGGACTCACGGGGTTCCCACGGCACCTGCTGAGGTGGGTTCTTTTGTCATCCTGCTTTGCCCGTGAGGAAATGGAGGGGCAGAGAGGTTCAGCAACTAGCCCAAGGTCACACAGCCAGTAGCGGGATTCCAACCCAGGCCATCTGGTTTCAGGGTCTGCACCCTGGCCTCCTCCTGGCTGCTGGCATAGTGAGTGTGTCCCAGGCTGAGGTGCTCCTACGAGGACGGCCTCCTGGGGGCACCCCATGGTCTGCCCTCCTGCAGTCTGTCCTGGAGCCAAGGGAAGCCTGACCATGCACACCCACAAGCCTCCACCCCACTCCCACCCCCAGCTCATTGCCCTCCCTCGGACCAACCTGCAGACCCTGCAGCCTGAGGGGTTTGTTTGCAGTCTTTTCCCCAGGCTGTCCGAAGTCGCCCAAGACGGGACCCCTCTCATCTTCCTCCTCCTCCTCACTCCCACTACCCCAGCAGTGCCAGACTCCTGGCTCTTCTGGTGTTCATTAAGCTCTTACACAGGCCAACTCTGTGCCAGGAACTAGAAAGTTCTCCACGCCGACTGGAGATTTGGACTGACAGGCAGTGGGTGAGCGGGCTCTGACCATGGGGCGGGTGCAAGCCTGTGGGGGGCCAGGCCGGCAGACCCCTGCCCCTCACAGGCCAGCCCCCATCCCGCGGCTCGGACTCATCACCAGACTTGGCAGTCGAGGAAGCTGAGGCATAAGCAGCATTCATCACCTGCTGGTAGAGTGACATCTACATCATGGGCTCAACGCCAATGGGGCACCGTGTCCTATCGTCCCAAGGCAGACGTCCTTTGGGTGCGGGTGTTCCCTCCTGCCTCTGTGTCAAGGCTCATAGTTTCATTCCTTGACTTGTTTAAAGCCGGGGTCTCCTGCGAATGTCATGCTGGTGTCAGAGAGGAGGGTGTAGTGAGCAGAGTGAATCTGAGCAGCCTCCTTAGAGGAGGGATCACACAGGTGGTGTCCCCTGGGATCGAGGACGTCCCCTCATAGCTGTGCACAGGGAATCTCTTGGGGAGTTTGTTTAGACTCCAGGTGCTGGCACCCCACCCTCAGAGACTATTCAGTCTAGGGTGAGGTCCCACACCTGTGATTTCTAACATCGCATCCAGTCAGCTCTGAGCAGGAAGCCTCAGACCACATGCTGAGAAACCTGGACTTAGAGCTGCTTTGGCTCAAGGACTAATGCAGAGGGTCGAGGCAGGGCCCCCACCCCTGGCCAGGGCACAGTCCGAGCCTGGTGTCCTGGCATGCAGAGGGTGCTGGAACCTGCCCCAAGTCTGTCCAGGGAAAGAGGCGTAGGCTTCACAGCTCTGTCTTTTCTATTTTCCCTTCACTTTTTCTAACAACGAAAGACTGTGCCCAGGCCTCGGCCAGGTCAGCCAGTGTCAGGACAGCAGCTCTCGCTGGTGAATTCATACAAGTGGATTCTACCTGCGAGCCCAGCCAAGGCCAGCAGGCCTGTCCCTACTGGAGGCCAGGCTGGGCTAGCTCCATCCTCAGGGCAGGGCTCCAGCCGCGATCTGCCTGCACCCATCTGTGCGGCCTCACTGGCTTTCCCAGAGGATTTGCTAATGCAGCAGGATTAATCGGGTCTAACTCATTAATTTGCACCGCCCCTCCCTTCCCACCTGCGTCCACTGGAAAGCCCTGGCTGCAGGAACCTAGTGATCATCCGAATTAGATTCTTGCTCCAGGGCCGGCCCCTCCCAACTCTGCTCCTGAAACTGCAGGAACCCAAAACTCCCAATTCACAAGCCAATGAGACAGGGCTGGGGAGAGGCTGTTGGGGGCTCTTGGAGTCCTGGGCCTGTAGCAAGAACACAGTCCCCAAAGTGTGTTTGTGGGTTGGGGGGCATGTGGAGCAGGCTCCTGCAGACCCCCCCTCCCCTGCCAGGGTCACCGCCAACTCCAGACCGCCACTGGCTGAAACGGGTAGTGGTTTCCGCAGGAACGGGTCTCTGAGGGTGATTTCTCCTTCTCCTCCCTCCACCCTCTCTACCCTCCACCCATCCCAAGGACATTTCCATGGAAACCAACTATTGGCGCAAATAAGTATTCATAGTAAAGGTGGGAGCTTTGGGGAGCTGCCTGAGGAGGGGCTGAGGGAAGCAGGTGAGAGGGAGACAGGGACGGGACAGCACCAGGACCCCAGGGGACTTTGGGACACACATGTGTCTGGATGGTGCTGCTAGCTCTGCCAGCCCGGGAGGTGGGATCCTGCTCAGGCTCCCATCACCCCAGGTGGGCCAGGCTTCACCCACGGCAGGGAAGCAGTCTATCACCACCCTGCTCTGCCAAAACCTCTGTCCCACCCAAACACCCCAGGAGAGGGGACACGTGGAAAGCCCAGTGCTTCCCTGTAAATGAATGCTCCAAATGTGTTTTCTCTTACTTCTGCCCCATAAGCGTACTTTAATTTTCTTCCTGGAACTCTTCACCACCAAATGTCATACTGCATGTTATTACTGGTCCCCTCCCCTGCCCTTCACCCCACTAACAGTGTAAATCCCTTGCTCACAATGTCTGGCTCTCTGGAGGAGCTGGGTAACATGACACATGGATGTGATGGAAGGATGGGTGGATGGAAGGATGGGTGGGTGGGTGGGTGGGTGGTTGGACGGGTGGACGGGTGGGTGGGT
>NW_007728077.1:242420-252714 GCF_000696425.1 Galeopterus variegatus | reverse complement strand
AGACCAGCTCTCTTCTTCTTGTGGGTTATCTAGGTTATTACTCGTTTCTCCATGACTTTTCCCAGTGAGCCAAGATAAAGGAGAAGCTTGAAACCAAACAACCATTTAATAAGTACCTTTTTCTTTTATTTCTCTCTCTCTTTTTTTGTTTGTTTGTTTGTGGATCTGTTAAGGTATGGTTATTTCCTCCACTGTTACCCATCGGAAGTCCTTCCCAGCTCTGACATGATTTGTGTGTGCTGGTCTATTTGCCTGGAGCACTTTCCCTGGCCCCCTAAGTGACTCTTTGCGCTTCGTGTCTCCCTTAGACACGTGTCCTGCATAAGCCCCTGAAAACTGAGTTAGGTGCTCCCCTGTTCATTCCCACAGCAACTTTTATTTACTCTTACTTCCTGTCACACTGCATCGTTAGGGCCAGTGGGTTTGTCTGTCTCACCACCCAAACTAAGTTCCCATGAAGACAAGATACTATCTTTTATTTATTATATCTCCCACTAGCACCTAGCCTCATGGGATTTAACAAGTGCTGGGAAAGATTACTGAATGAATGAAGGGGGGGATGAATGGGTGGGTGGATGGATGGATGGATGGATGGATGGTTGGATGGATGGGTGGGTGGGTGGGTGTGATGGAAGGATGCGTGGATGATGGATGAATGGATGGATGATAGATGGATGGATGGGTGAATGGACCGATGATGGATAGATGGAAGGAATGTACGTCTGTCATGAGGGTGCAGGGAGTGCCAGGGCCAAGTGGGCCCTGCCATGCTGCAGCAGCACCACCCCTTGCACAAACTCTGGGAAGGCTGAAAGGATCCTCGCCTTATGGAGCAGTGACCAGGAGCTGAGTCACAGAGCCTAGGAGGGTGGAGTGAAGACCATGTTCGGGCCAGGCAGGAGTAAGGATGCCGGGGCCTAGGGGATGCTCAGAGTCATCCACCAATCTCCCTGTCATGTCAGGAATGGCCTGCAAGGGAACTCACCGGTTCAGCCTCACTGGGCTTGGCAGGGCCCCTCACCCTCCTGCAGAGTGGGACCCTGCTCCTCTCTGCCAATCTGACCCTGGTGTCCACAACACAGGAAAGACAAGGAGTCAGCACAAGGGTAGAGGGTCACACCTGGCCCCCAGGCTGCCAGCTGGCCAGGATGCACAGGAGGTGCCTTCCCTGGGGCTGAGGGACAGAGGGGATCTTTGAGCCCCCGTCTCTGCCAGTTTTTCCATATAACATTTTGAAAACCATTAAGTGCAAGAGAAACGTGAGAATTGGGGCCCATATCTCCCAAGGTGCAGATGCCTCTGTCCAGGCAGAGCCGCCTTGCTGATGGCAGGAGGCTGCACGCTTGCTGGGATGATGGTGGGAAGAGGGAGAGGGGTCGGTAAGGGGCCCCGATTCCTTCCAAGCCTCACTATTTTTCCTGTAGGGCAGGAACGGACAATGGCACAGAGGGAGTGAAGATCCAGCCCTCCTCAAGGTGCCAGTGATTCCTCCCCCAGGCTTGGACCGGAGCCATGGAGCAGAAGCCGTGCTGTGCCAAGGGCAGCCTGCTGCCACCGCGGATTTCCTGCTGGCCGGGTGCCCTTGATGTCCTGCGGCCTTGGCCTGCAGGGGACAAGCTGTCCAGCCCCAGCAGCTGCCAACAGATGTCCCTCCTGCCGGGACTCTGTGCAAGGCCCCCGTCCCTCTGAGCCTCTCCGAGTCAGGCTCAGTCACGCTCCACAACCTCCAAAAGGGCTTCTGCCACACCTGGGCTTCCTGTGGGCTGGATCTTTGTAGACAGGTTATTGATCTGCCATTGGCTCCAGTTCCGCAGCTCTAATTGTTTCTGTGCCCCCCACACACACACCCCTTGCTCTCTTCTCTGCTATGCAGTTAATTATGTATAAACACACTCGAGAGGGGGCTTCAGCCTCAGACTGAAATGCTCTGTAGTGACAGACAAGAAATGATCAAGTGCTTGGCCTGTGTCCAGGTCTTGCTGTTGGCCCAGAGATAGTGCAGTGGGTGGTTAGTGGCCAGAGCTGTGGGCTTAAACCCTGGCTCTGCCCCTAGCACTGGGTGGCCTCAGGCAAGTCTCTGAGCCTTGGTTTCCTTAACTGTTAAGTGGGGATGGTGATGGTCCCCAAGTCACTGGGCTGAGGGATGGAGGAAGAAGTGGGTGCTGGCCAGGCCCTTGGTACCTGGATCGTCGCTGGGACAACCTGGCAATTACTCATCTATGCTCTCTCTAGGGAAGGTCCCTGTGCCAATACCTAAGGGTCAAGTGCCTTCAGAGTCCAGGCCTGGAATCCACAGACCAGACTGTTGTGGTGCAGCAGAGGAGGTGGGCCAGATGGCCAGCCTGTGCCTCACCACCTTGGTCCCTGCCCCTGCCCCCTGGGGCTACAGAGCATCGGCCTCATGCCCAAGTCAAGGGCTGAGGGACCCTGGCCCCAGGCAGCCCACCCAGGGCTAGAGCAGCAGGCCTCCCCCACCTGCCAATCCCCAGTCCAGCGACACAGTCCAGCCCTCTGGCAGTTGGCTCAGAGGCAAACGTTCAGAGAGGGAGCGAGTCTCGGGCTCTTTGTGGAGAATCATGTCTTGACAGGTCACCGGCATGGAAAAACCCTTTGTCCCGGCCCGCTGGCTGCCTGCTGATGGTTTCCAGCCCAAGCCCTTCGGGAGCCACCTCTGCGTCCAGAGAGGATCGATGCAGCTTCAGTCTGGGAGGGACGAGGCCACAGTGTCCCTGCGGGGGAGGGAGGGAGGGGACATGCGAGCAGAGAGCTGCCGAGCCCAGCCTGGGATTCAGTGACCCTCCAAGGAGAGTGCCACGTCCTTCCAGTAAATTCTCTTCTTCCTCCCTCACCTCCCACTCAGCCTACCTCTCTCATGCCCCCAAACCTGGCACTGAGTTCAGAAGAGACCCCTGGACTTCTAGATGAGGCTTTGCGTGGTTCCCAGGAGACCCCTAGGCCTGGCCCCTCGGCCAACAGAGACGCCACATCTGGGCCTAGCCCAGAGCTCCCCATGAGTTTCTGATGGAGGGTGGGGCTGAGCAGACCCTACACCCGCTTGGGTTTCACAATGTCCTGTGTGACCCCACGCTCTGGCAGACCCCCGGGCCACTCCAGAAGGGTGGGGACTCCTTCTGTGAGCACTGGGTATGAGGCAGGGGTGTGTTCTGGGGCTGCTGGTCCACGAGGGGCCTGAGTCACTGGTTTGTGGGTGTCCGTCTCCCCCAGCAGACCTGGAGCACCCCCAGGTGGGAGTGTGTCCTCCTAGCCCCTCCCAGCAGGGGGTGTAGCAGAGGAGGGTCCGGCACTCACAGGCGGGTCCCACCCAGACCAGGGCTCGGCTACTGTCCACAAAGCCCCCGAGGTCCAGGGTCCTCTAAGGGAGGGAAGGGCCTTTCCTAGAGTTGGAAATCAGGATTCAATCCTTGGAAACTGCCCATCTGCCTTGGGGGAGCCAGGAGAGTTCATGCTTCCTGCTGGCCCAGGGCAGGGCAGGGAGGACCTTGATCCCTGCAGACCGTGGGGCCCCTCCTCAGCTGCACCACCACCCCTGGCCTCCCTGGGCATCTCAGGGCCCCCACTCTCTGGGGTACCACACATGTGAGTCATGGGACTCCAAGACAGGAGGCTCAGGCCCAGGCCTGCTTGTGCTTCCTGCAGCCAAAGGGCCTTGTGCATGTCCCCCCACCCCTCAGCTTAGCCTCCCCTATTTTATAGGGGTGCTGGTCCTGCTTCCTAGGCTTTGAGAACAGGGACACACCTGACAGGGATGGGGTTGCTGCAGATTCCAGGAAATCTTCTTGCCCCCATGAGCACCAGAGAGGGCGTCAGAGTGACTGCCCCACCCCTCACTCTGCTGAGACCACCCAAACCTGGGGACCACATGGGCCACACTGGACCTTCCCTGCTGGACCTTCTAGGCTAGCTTCCTGGGGACCTGTTTCCCATAAGCAGCCTGGAAAAGGTGGTGGTCTGGGTGCCCCTCACCCCAGCCAAGGCAAACTACATCTGGCCAAGTGTCCTGGGACAACTGCCTGGCTCCCCTGAGGAGGGGGATCTCTCTGGGACCTGAGCTGGCTGAGACACAGCAATAGGTGGGAGAGGAAGCCCTGGGCAAAACCCCAGCGTGTTTGCCAAAGCCAGTGGGACGGCTACAGTCCAGAGGCCGGCACACAGGGTGGCATAAAAAAGCACTGGTTAGTGTCCTCTGTGTGTGCACAGATGAGCACACTGGTGTGCATATGCATGGGACGTGTATGTGCACAGGGTGTGTGCGCGTGCGTGTGTGTGAACACGGGCATGTACGTGCATGCTGTGTATGTGTGTACCTGGAGTGTGTATGCGCAAGATATATATGTGCATAGAGCGTGTGGGAGTGTGCGTATGCATGTGCGGTGTGTCTGTGCACAGGGCGTGTTTGCATGGGCAACGAGTGTGACAGCTGTGTGCCGTGTCTCCTGCCAGGCCTGTGGCCCAGGGCCCAGCCCCTTCCCCGCTCACTTCCACCTCCGCCTCTGCACCCACTGTCCACAGCCTCAGCCTCCCCACACTGTTTGCCCTGGATCTGAGGGGGCTCACACCACTGCCCTTTCCAGCCCGCAATGATGGCGGCTCAGGTCCCCAGGCCTAGGGACTCATTTCAGAAAGGAGAGGTTTCCTTTGCAATTGGATTTTCAAATCAGCACATTCCACTGGAAGGCAGGAGGGAGGCAGGGCCCTGTCCCCACTGCCACCCGGGTGTCCTCGGGCGTCCTCAGGCCCCTCCTCCCAGCACTGGGCACCCGAGGCTCCTGAGGCTGTTTGGTGAAGCCACAGCCCGCAGCCCAAGCACCTCCTGCACTGTCAGCAAAGCGGGGCGCTGCCCGGACGCCCTCAGCCCTGTGTAAAGCCATCTGACAGCCAGACTCCAGGGCTGTCCTTCCTCTGCCCTGCCAGGCCTGTCCTCCTGGGCACCCTGGCCAGGCTCCAGCCCTCAGTCTGCCTGGTGGCCAGCACACCCTGCAGCTTGTCACCCACTTAGTGCCCTTTCCTCCCAGACCCCCCACCCCATGTGTCCCCCTCTCAGCCCTGCCCTCCCCAGCACCCAAGCAAGACCCTGCTCTGACCACCGCCTCCCCTTTCACAGCCCCTGCCCACCTTCCTGGACTCCTCTCACAGGGGGCAGCACTGTGCCCTCCTCTGGAGTCCCTCAAGCCCTGAAGCACAGTGGCCACCATCAAGTGAGTGGGATAGGCAGGAGCACCTTCCCGTGTCTCTGTGGCATGTGCAAACCTGTTGTGGAGCTGCCCACAGCTCGAGGACAGCCTGACTGCCTGGGGTTCTCCACGCCCAGGTACGAGGAGCCCATGGTAGGAGGGCCCTGGTGGTGCTGGGGCCATTTCCGTCGAGCTGCAGGGCCCCACCACTCTGGGAGGGCTTCTAGTCCTGTCCTCAGTAGGACTTCCTGGATGGATGCACCCCTCTCAGGGTTGGGTGCTGGAGCTGTCCCTCAGGGAAAGGCGGGACCAAGTTGAACATGGTGCCTCTGTGTTCCCAGGGATGGCATCCAGAGCCTCCCCACTGGTGAGGAAGCTCTAGGGCCTGGGGAGCTGGGCAGGGGCATGAGGGCAGAGCCTGGGGGTGCAATCCCCGCATCTTGGGTGGGCAAGAAGCTGGGAGATGGGGAGCCCCAGGAGTAGCAGGAGGGCTCTGTGATTGAGACACCCCCAAACAAGTTTCCCCTGGGACCCCACAAAGCCCGCACCCCTCCCTGCAGCACCCCATCACCATCTGCCCTGTTTTCAATGCTGCCTGGTCTGTCCCAGATTCGTGGACATGGTGTGGCCCAGCTGGGCCCTCAGGCCCTTTGCTTCCATCTCTTCCCTCCCAGGAGAGCACAAGGGACACTCAGGCTCTGTGCAGGCAGCCAGGACTGGGCAAAGGTGCCTTTGGGAGGAGGCGGCAGAGTTTATTGATGAGGACCCAGCTGGACACGTTCTGTGGCCACGAGCTTCAGCTGGCTTCATGGGGTGTTGAAATGCAGTCCTGCCTGCGGGGGTGGGGGGCACTCTGAGTCCACCTGCCCTTGGGTCTCTGAGCCCATCCGGGCATGGCTGTAGGGACAGAGGAGGAAGGGGGTTCACCCTCCGCATGGAGTGCTTTTCAGTCTCCAGCAGGCACTGACACTGTCCTCACAGCATCTGGGGTGACGTTGTTATTCTGTTACTCTCATGATGGCAAAACCAAGGTCACCTGGCCAGTGAGAGGTACCCGGGCCCACCTGACCCTGCACCCAGGGTTCTCCACACCTCCAGCACCACAGCTGCCCAATGCCCCGATCCCCCAGGCCTGGGGCCCTCACATCCGGGCAGCTTCTCTCTCAAACCTCATGCTGCCCCCACCCCACCCATGGGAGAAAAGCCACCGTCCCCCCCGAGCTGCACCCGGAGAATGTGTCTGCTCAAGAGAGTCCGGTAAACTGGCTCTGGTTCCTTATTGACAAAGACGTGTCTGCAAATAGCTCGTCACGTCTCCAATCCATAAGTGCTTGTGTCATTTCAAGAATGAGAAGAGGAGCCAGCCCTGCCTGTGGCTACCTGGCCATGCTGCAGCCTCACAAATACTCACGGCTTTGATGGTGCACCTTGGAGTCTTCCCAGTTATCTCGAATTAAGCCAACCAAGCTTCCCCATGGGGGCTCCAATCACTCCCCAGGTCTTTCTCCTCCTTCCAGCAGATTGGGGGAGGCCTCAATTTCCCTTTCTGTGCCTGGGCTGTCCGGTGCCGGTGCCTTTACTCCAGTTTGCTGTCTCCAAAGCGCTTGACACGTCCCTGCCCTGTTCTCAGGGAGGCCCTGGACCTTGTCCCAGTCCTGCTGGGGATAATTACCCTGACGTCCGTTTGCAGAGTTTAAATATGATTTCTCGGTGTTGGAAACACAAATTTGGCTGCAGCGTGTGATGGAGGCCTGGCACATGTCCCTCCCCTCTGGCTGGGCCCCATCGGGCGGCTGCTTCCACTACTGAAGGGCGGGAGGCTCCTTCTCCCTCAGTGTCAGTGCCAAGCCCAGCCGTGAACATCACAGGCTTGTGCTCTAGAACCTGCCCATCAGGGGAGTTGCGACCTGCATGGGACCTAGACATCTCCACGTGCCCTGCACTGGCCTAGCAGGGCAGCTCCTCCTGCACTTGAGCTCAGAGCCTGGAGTCTGGCTGCCAGCAGACCCTGCAGATGCCATAACCAGGCTCCACCTCAAGGGGATGGAGCCAGGGTTTGGAGAGCTCGGCCACATGCGGAGCTGGGCCACGTGCAGACACAAGGGTGGGTGGCTGGAGCTGGCTCTGTCTCAAAGTAGTGACTGCAGCCCATGAGCTCCATGCCTGTGCGCAGGCCCAGGAGAAGCGTTTGCAGGTATAGAAGCTACCTCCCTACAGGCTGTGATGGAGGGGCCTGTGCATGACCTGGGGAGTGGGGTCCAGGGAAGTCACCAGGGCAGGCAAGCTGAGCAGTAGCTCCTGGAGGGATGGCTTTGAGTTCTATAAAAACAGATCGTAGAATGCCAGAGCTGCAGGAGGTCACAGAGACCATGTGGCTCGTCACCCTTGTTTTGAGGTGAGAAGACTGAGGCAGAGACCTGGCCATGTGACAAGTCTCAGGGACACTCAAAGTAGGCTGCTGCACTG
This sequence comes from Galeopterus variegatus, assembly GCF_000696425.1. Lineage (NCBI taxonomy): Eukaryota > Metazoa > Chordata > Mammalia > Dermoptera > Cynocephalidae > Galeopterus > Galeopterus variegatus. Next base: position 245,056 of record NW_007728077.1, on the reverse strand, counting down.
GCCAGCAGAAGCCACAGCGGGACCCAAGGCCGGACCTGAGTCCGTCCAGTTGGTGGAACTGCCCTGTCCCCAATCCCCTTAAACCCAGCAAACACCTCCTGGGCACATGGCCAGCCCCACGGGAATAAAAGCAAAGCAGACCTGCCACCCTGCATTCCAGAGCTTAGATCCAGGAGGATCTTTGGGAGGAGGGATGGGGGACAACAAGAATGATGTTCCAGCTCCATCCTCAACCCCGCAGGACCCCAGTGATCTGCCCGTCTTCCTCTGCCCGTGCTCCACTGTGCTTGGCACACCTGGCTGCTTCTCCTCATTCAGGTCTCGGGTGAAAGGCCACCTCCCCAAAGAGGCCTCCGCGACACCCTCTCAAGAATGGGTCCCTGCTGTTTTCCACCGGGGCGAGGTGTCAGCCCGCTCTCCCCAGCAGACTAGACAGCCCAGGGGGACTGCCTGGCACCTGCCTCGGGCATCCCCAACTGCGACCCAGGACAATGCACAGTGGAAGGCAGGAAGGACTGGAGTGAGGGTGAGGGGCAGTCAGAAAAGGCGTCTTAGTGGCCAGGACTTTGACATGGTTTCAAGTGTGTGAATTAGGGAACGTCTTCTGAGCCAGTGGCTCCCACAGGCCTGATGGAGGAGCCCAGCTTTGAGGGAGAAGGCTTAACAGAGCTGATTTTTATACAGAAAATCCTGCCCGAGTATATCCATCTTTGCATCCGGACGGTGCCCGACCCTGATCTTCTCTCTCGAGCAAGCTGCTCTGCGAGGTTTGCAGGTTAACACTGAGCTGCATGTCGCAGTGGACAGCCACTGGTCTGGACCGCACCAAGCTCAGGGGCTTGGAGACAGTGTCCCCCAGGGCCTTGCCTCAACTCCCCGCCCTGCCGCCCACCTTGGCTCTCGCCTGCACACTTGAAAAGTGTCAAGGCTGGAGGACGTAGGCTCTTGGGCTCTGGCCCCAGGGAGGGGCATGCTGTGGTCTGTTTGGAGCTCTTGCTTACCTATCCTCTGCTGCTGCCAGAACATGCAACCCAGCCCCCCACAAAGACCTCCTGCCACCTCCCTCCTTGTGATCCCTGGCCAGCCCCCAGATGTGCCTCAGGGGAAACTGAGTCCGCAGCTGGCAGGTGGGCAGTGGATGGGCGTCAGCCAGCAGCGGCACTGAGCAGGCTGTGTCACGTGCAGGCCCGAACCCCCCCAGGCTTGGGTGCTCAGACAGGCTCCTCCCTCTCTGTGAGCCTCCTCGCTGTGACAGGAGAAGGCTCTGCACAAGGTGTAACCATCCTCAGAAGCAGGCCCAACAGCAGCTGCTTCAGGGGAGCCATGGATGGCCGGGAGCCCCCTCAGCAACTGACCCCAGCTCAGGGCTGGGCGGGCTGGGCCTGGCCAGGGAGAAGCTGAGGGCTGCAGGCCTAGGCTTGGGGGAGAGTGGGGACACAGAGCCTTCCCGCACCTTCAGCCCGGTCCATTTAGTTCCCAGGCAGGGGCATCACCACCAGGCCGACAGATGGTCACTATGGTGACCAATTTCTATAAAAATGGAGACCTCGAGTACTGGGCAAATCCACAGTCTTGCTTCCTAAAACCTGGGTCTAGCATGCGGCTTCTTCCAGGAGTCCCTTCTCTGGGGTTGCCTGGAAATTAGGGTGGGTACAAGCTCAGGCTGAATGTCTGAAGGAGAGATCTGCCTCAGGGCCCCCTCCAGGAGGGGCATGCAGGGGAGGGTCCTGAGCCCCCTTAGCCAGCCTTCTCCCCCTCCAGTGTCCCCCCATTCTCACTCAGGTCACACCTCCCCCTAATGAAACTCCTCAGCACAACTCCAGTGAGGCGGAGACGAGGGGGTGCTGCTAATTAAGGTTCCTGCACTTCGCCTTCTTGCTTAATTAGCTGCAACACCCCTCTGGCCCAGCGAGTTCTTGTATGTCTCCCACGGAGGCACCCGGAGGCCAAGCCAGGCAGTTACAAGTGTGGGTCCTTTATCTCCTGCGAGCTCCCGAGGAATGGGGGGCTCTGCTTGCCAGCCAGGCTGACATGATGATTCCCTCAAAGAGAAGCACAATTTTAATAGGATTTTTATGCCCAAGGCTGTACTTTCTGGATGTAGCCTCTGGGGAAAGGTGGCAGGTGGAGGGAGTCCCCAGGGCTGGGCCAGGCCCCCTCCCCCTGCCCCACCTCCCTGTGCCCAGAGCAAGCACCCAGAGTCTCATCAGAAGTGACCTCTCTGCAACACGTGACAAGGGCACATGGTCATGCTCCCCCACCTCCCGGATGCCTCCAGAGGGTGGGCAGGGGGCACCCTCACCCAGGTTTTAGGACACACCTGGCATCCACTCTGGGGTTGACTGACCTGGCCTAGCCTGGGGCCTCTCCTGTACCTGCCTGGCTCTGGCACAGACAGTGATGAGGCCCCTATGCCCGGTGGTGTTGCTAACTTCGTCCTGTCCACAGGACTCATCTTCAAAAGAAAGTTTGAATGATAGAACTTCTATTTATAAAACAGAAAAGGGAGAGCTTCATTGATGGAGGTTGGGGGCTCTGAGTCAAGCTGATCAGCCCTGCAGCCCTCACCAGCCCTGCACCCCCACCAGCCCTGTATCCCCCACCAGCCCTGCACCCCCACCAGCCCTGTATCCCCC
>NW_007728077.1:240075-241910 GCF_000696425.1 Galeopterus variegatus | reverse complement strand
CCCCCACCAGCTCTGCACCCCCACCAGCCCTGCACCCCCCACCAGCCCTGTATCCGAGGCCCTACCAGCCCTGTGCCCCACCTCTCCCTAGTCCTTACCCCACTCCAAGCTCTGGCTTAGGTTCTGGGAACTTCCCCAGAACCCAGGGCTCCAGGAGGCACAGTTTAGAAACTGCCAGCTCTGCGTCCGTGACCAAGGATTTGTGTTAATTTTCTATCAGGTGATAATTCGATCAGTTTTCTGGAAAAGGTATTCCCAGATTCACCTGTTTTTCCTTTTGTGCCCATTTCTGTTCATTTATTTTTAATTCCACAAGTAAAACATCAATAATTTTTCCTTGGGAAAAAGTGCAATCCAGATAAAGGGAAATGCCCATAACGCTGCCCAGTGTTCCCGTCCAAAGGGAGCTCCAGAGTGGTCAGCACATGTGCCAGGGACAACCCCAGGTGCTTCTCCCTCCCCCCAGCTGTCATGTGTGTGCATGTGTGTGCGTGTATGTGTGTGCACGCGAGCGTGCGTGGTCTGCCCCCAGGCCGGGAGGGAGCCCATGGAGTGGGGGGCTACAAATGCAGTCCCCCACCCTGGGAGAACACGAGGACCTCAGGGGGAGGAGCTGTCCTTTGCAGGCTCTTTGGTCACCAGCTCAGGTCAGCAGGCTGAGCAGATGCCATGCCTTATGGGCCCAGTGGGGCCGGCTTCCCCAGAAGAGAGGCCCTTGTCTCTAACCTTGTGGTGGGGGGTTGGTAGCTCAGGTTCTGGGTGTTCCTTCTTGGGATGGATGCCAGGAACTCTGGAACACCCCTTTTCATGCAGCCTTGGGGTCATGGTCTGTAGGCTGCCGGGCACCTGCGCTGTGGATGCCCCCACCCATGGGCAGCCAGCCAGGCAGCCCAGTAGTACCCCAACCACTCCCTTCCCCATGGCCAGAGGCCAAGAGGCAGAAACTCACAGGAGGAGTCCCTTTCCTGCTGCCACCACTGAGGTCGGGGTGGAACAGTGGGGGTGTGAGGGGACAGGCTGGGTGGGCTGACCCCCAAGCTACCCCAGAGCCTTCAGGAAAAGGCACAGCCATCCCACTTAGATGAGGATAAGGGAAGGTCCCTGGCCCAGCCCCAGTCCTTGTGGCTGGGACTGCAGAGGGATCCTGTGACTTCCCAAGCCTACCTTTCCTTGTGTGTAGAATTGGGGATACACCAGTGGCACAGCCCAGGTTTGCAGGTGACATGAGATGGTAATGAGAGGTGCAGAGTGTAGAGACACAGGATGTGAAGGCTGTGCACATGGCTAAGTGCAACTGTTCTCCAGGACTCTCACAGAGTCCCCAGTCACCTGCGGGCCTGAGCTGGGACAGACACATCACCTGATCCTGTTCTTTCTGGACAATCAGGGAGACCACACGTTTGGGGACTTCTCCAGGATTCTTGGGCTGCATAGAAACACTTGGCTCTGGTGGGAGCTCCCAGCTCTGGCAGATTCCCAGGTCCTGGCATCTCTGCCATGGCAGGTGCACGTGTGTGGCAAAGATAAGCAGCTCCTGGCCCTGCTTCCAGCTCCCCTGACACCCAAGGAGGAAATGCAGCCAAGGAGACAGGCCTGGGAGTCACAAATCCTGCATTTGATGATGCGAGTGAGAAGACTCTGGGAAAACGCTGCCACTTCTGGTGATTATGGTGATGATGATGGTGATGATGGTGATGGTGATGATGGCGATGATGGTAATGGTGATGGCGTTGATGATGGTGAAGATGATGGTGATGGTGATGGTGATGGTGGTGATGATGGTGATGATGGTGAAGATGATGGTGATGGTGTTGATGATGGTGATGGTGATGGTG
>NW_007728077.1:231579-238832 GCF_000696425.1 Galeopterus variegatus | reverse complement strand
GATGATGGTGATGGTGATGATGGTGATGGTGATGGTGGTGATGATGGTGATGGTGATGGTGTTGATGATGGTGATGGTGATGATGGTGATGGTGGTGATGGTGTTGATGATGATGGTGATGATGGTGATGGTGGTGATGGTGATGATGGTGAAGATGATGGTGATGGTGATGATGGTGATGGTGGTGATGATGGTGATGGTGACGATGATGATGATGATGGTGATAGTGATGGTGATGATGGTGATGGTGATGATGGTGATGGTGATGGTGATGGTGATGATGATGATGATGATGGTGATGGTGGTGGTGATGATGGTGATGGTGGTGATGATGGTGATGGTGATGGTGATGATGGTGATGGTGGTGATGGTGATGATGGTGATGATGGTGATGATGATGATGATGATGGTGATGGTGATGGTGATGATGGTGATGGTGGTGATGATGGTGATGGTGATGGTGATGGCGATGATGGTGATGATGGTGATGATGGTGATGGTGGTGATGGTGATGGTGGTGATGACAGTGATGATGGTGTTGGTGGTGATGGTGGTGATGATGGTGATGGTGATGATGGTGATGACGGTGATGATGGTGTTGGTGGTGATGGTGGTGATGATGGTGATGGTGATGATGGTGATGACGGTGATGATGGTGTTGGTGGTGATGGTGGTGATATTGGTGTTGAAGATGATGATAGTGAAGCCACCAACAGCATAGAGCGGTCAGATGACAAGATGCTGGCAAACATTACCTCATTTGAGAGTCACAACGACCTCTTGAGATACATGCTATTTTTCTCCCCACTTATCAGATGAGAAAACAGTGGCACAGAGAGGTTGTGTAACTGCCCAGGGTCACACAGCTCTATGTGGCATAGCATGGCTATGATTCCAAGGAGTCAGACTCCATAACCAGCATGTGCCACTTGATTCACCTGCTACTTGATCTCAAGCCATGGCCACCATGACAGTCCCACTTGAGGTGTTCATCGATGTCACAAACTCAGCCTATATGCTGTGGGCCCATTACAGTGCCTGCTCCCCAGGAAAAACTGAGGCACCACGGGTGAGGAAGGGACCAACTGACCCAGAGGGCTTGTCCAAGACTGCTCCATGTTCTATGTGGAACTTGGGTATGCTGCTGGAGGAAGCCAGGCAGCCAAGAGGGGAATGCCATCCCTGGGACAGTGTGACTCCAGGGATGGCCTGTTCTTCCTCTGTCCAGTCCATGTGACTGTGATCAGTAACTGGGAGCATGCCCTGCTGAAAGCCTTTTCCTGGAGACTCCAGGAGTAGAAGGTGAGCTGATGGGGGCAGTGAGAGCTGGAGGGGGCTGCCATCAGAGTTGGGTGAGGCCAGTCAGGACTGAGAAAGGCTGAAGGACTGAGTGCCCCAACTGCCTTTCACACATCACTGGCGACAGGGGGCCAAGCAAAGATCAGGACACAGTGACCAGGAAGGAGGGGAAGCCCAGCCCTCAGGGCAGCTGGCAAGACAGCAGCAGGCACTGCGGCACAGGGAGGGCAAGCACCGGGCTGCACAGGTGTGAAAAAGTGGATTGGATCAGGAAAGGGGAAGCTTGAGCCTTCTCGCAATGATCTGCTGACCTGACCTCCCCCCCGGTCTGAGACAAATCCCAGCCCAGGCCACCCCGAGAAGCTACCCTTGCACCCACCCAGGCCTGGCGCACAGGCATGTGGGAAAAATTGGTCTGGGGGAGTGAGTGGGGATGCGGAGGGGCCCCTTTGTGGAGCAAGCACTTTTACTTAGATTGTCAGTTTAAGGCGTGGCTGGTAGACACTGGAGGTAGGAGTGGAATCAAAACACAGCCCTTACTGTTTCTCTTTCTTTCAAACTCAGAGGGACCTCATCAGCTCCCTCCACTTCCACCAAGGTTTGGACAAGCAGCAGTTGCCCTGCCTGCAGGACCACAGGTCCTTCCAGTGGTGTGTGCACCTGCCTCCAGGTCCTGCAGCCCCACAGGTCAGGACATCGGGCTTTGACCTGGCTCCTCTCTGACTTCACCTCCAGCTGCCTCAGTTTCTCTTCTTCGTCTCCCTGCACAGGTACATCAACCACTGGATGCGCTTGGAAACTGGGAAGCACCCTTGTTCGTGAGGCTTCATGCTGCAGGCATGAGCTGCAGACTGTCCAGGGAGGGCCATGGCTCTGTGCAGCGTGGCCTTCACCCAAGGGGCACCATTGGGATGGTGTGTGTATCAACACAAAGCAAGGCGCACAGGGTCTGAGCTGGAGCTTTGCTGGGGCAACAGCACGAAGGGTGGGTTTCAGGCTCCAGCACCAGTGCATGTTGCACATTTGTGTCTGAGATTCCTGGTAGCAAAGAGTGATGGGAAGTGTACTGGGCCCAGTGACCAGGAAACACCTTCCGCAAGTGCTTGGGAACACTGGAGAGCAGGGCACCTTGCAAAGGAGACACAAGCCCGGACTCCCTGAGCTTGCGGCCACCAGTCCCCACACCCAGCCACTCCCACCTCACACTGCCCTCGCCTCCTCCCCACCAGGACGCAGACCCGCAGATGACAGCTTCTCCTGATGGGGACCTCAGTGCTTCCTCTTCAGCACCATGGGGGAGAGCCGCTGAGGTCCGGATCCTTGTGGCAGGGTCAGTATTGCCCCTTGCTTCTGGCCACACTCCATGTCCAAAGCTTTAGCTGCTCATCACCAGGGGCTCATCACACACCTGCCCTAAAGAGCACTGCAACGACTACCAGGCCCTGCCAGCTCCCTGCCCACTTCTGCTCCCCCTACCACAGCTGACCTCCAGACCTCTGCTGGTTGGCTCAGCCCTTCCCCAGTTGACCGGGAAGGGAGCTGGCAAAATGGGCCGGCACTCGGGTGATTCAGTGTCTTAGTCCATTCCCTGCTGCTTGTAGCAGAATATCTGAAACGGGGTGATTTATGAAGAAATGGAATTTATTTCTTACAACTTTGGAGGCTAAGTCCAAGGTCAAGCAGACACATCTGGTGAGGACCTTCTTGTTGGTGGGGACCATCTGCAGAGTCCTGAGGTGGAACAGGGCATCACGTGGTGAGAGTGCTGAGCATGTTCACACAGTAGCTTATGTCTCTCTTTCTCTTTTTATAAAGTCATCAATTCCACTCCCATGATAATCCATTAATCCATTAATCCATTAACCCATTAATCCATTAATCGATTAGTCCATTCATGAGGGCAGAACCCTCATGATCCAATCACCTCCCAGTGCCCCCACCTGTCAACACTGCCACATCAGGGATTACACTCCAATGTGAGTTTTGGAGTAAACGTTCGAACCACAGCATTCTGCCTCTTGGCCCCCCAAATTTATGTTCTTCTCACATACAGATACATTCCTTCTGTCCTCATAGCCCCAAAGTCTTAACTTGTTCCAGCACCAACTCCAAATTCAAAGTCCAAAGTCTCATCTGTGAAATCTAAACAAGATATCTACATTCTATATACAATGGTATGACAGGCATGCAGTGCATAGTCCCATTTCAAAAGGGAGAAATAGACCCCCCAAAAGGGGTAACACATCACAGAGGGCAGATGTTAGGTGTTAAAACTCCAGAATAATCTTTCACTCCATGTGCTGCCTTCATAGTCCCATTTCAAAAGGGAGAAATAGACCCCCCAAAAGGGGTAACACGTCACAGAGGGCAGATGTTAGGTGTTAAAACTCCAGAATAATCTTTCACTCCATGTGCTGCCTCCTCTGCATGCTGGTGTGGGCGTTGGACCCCCAAGCTCAGGCAGCCCCACCACCATGGCTCTTCTTTGTTCAGCCCACCTTTCAGCTCTCCCAGGCTGGTGTTGCACGCTGGAAGCTCTACAGTTCTGGGATCTCAACGGCAATCCCGCTCACGTGGCTCCACTAGGCATGGCCCTGATGGAAGTTCTCTGATGCAGATCCCACCCCACACTTCTGCTGAGCACTGCTCTAGTGGAGGCTGTCTCTGGTGACTCCACCCCTGCAAAAAGTCTCTTCCTGGGTACCCAGGCTTTTCCATACATCCTTTGAAATCAGGGCAGAGGCTCTCAATCCTCCACAGCTCTGGTATTCTGTGAGCCTGCAGACTTAACCCCACGTGGACACCACCAAGGCTTCCAGGTTGAATTATCTATCCAGTGAAGGGCCCAGCTGCACCTGGGGCCATTTTAGCCACAGCTGGGGCAGCTGAGGAGCTCCACACTGGAATGCAGGGCAGACACCTGAGGTGGCCCTGGCAAGCATGCCTATAGAGGGCACCTCAGGCTGGTCCCCAAACCACTCTGCCACCCTGGACCTCTGGGCCTTTGATGGAAGGGGCAGCTTTGAAGATCTCCAAAGTGTCTTTGGGGTCTTTCTTCCATTCTTGTGATAATCCCTTCTCTCTGTACTAATCTCCTTAGCAGTCACGAAGCTACACACTTGGTTTCCTCAAGTATTCTTTCATTCTCTACTACATGGCCAGGCTGAGAGTTTTCCAAATCTTTCTGCTTTGCTTCCCTTTCAATTATAAATTCTGTGTTTAAATTATCCCTTTTCTTCTGATTCTTACTGAAAGCAGCCAAAAGCAGGCTGAATGCTTTGCTGTTTGGATATTTCTTCCACCAAATATTCTAATTTATTGCTGTTAAGTTCTATATCCCATAAAGACCTCAGGCATCAACATAGTTCAGCCAAGTTCTTTGTCAATCTATAACAAGGGTGGCCTTTACTCCAGGTTCCAATACCTTGTTCCTAATCATTAACTTCTAAAACCTTATTATAAATCTTCTTTGTTGCCCATGTTTCTATCATCAAAGGACAAAATTACAGCAAATTTAAAGATCTCCATTGGCTTTATTGCGATTTTACAATCAGGCAGCGCTTCATTCCATAAAATACAATAATTTTTCAAATGAGCTAAGCAAAAAGACTTGGCTTTATAGATAGAAGAAAAAAACAGAGCTGAAGGAAGCAGACACGATGAACAAGAAGCAGATTGGTCATCTCAAATTTACTTTCCCTGTAAGGTGAAGACAGGGAGACAAAACAATAGGAAAATAACTGATTATTTAACATCAGGTGACTTCCTTTGTGTAAGGATTAAAGCAGAAGGAACTTCATTATCATACCTATGGAAGATTTGAACTGGCCTGTTTGGGAAATTGGCTGTTATCTCTCTCTCAACCTAGTTTAAATTTGGTGACTTGGAACATTAGCAGGGGTGAATCCATTCTGATTTTCCAGTCTGGTCTGCTGGGGACTCGTGTAGGAACTTATTCCAAAGAATGGCCTCTTATAGTTATTATTTAACACCGTCCACATTCTAGTCATGACCACTTAATGAGTCCCTAAGAAATTCCAAACTTCCTTGGTCTTCTGGTCTCCTAAGCCCTCACCAGAATCTAGGTTTTTTTCTAGCCTGTTTCTCCAAACTCTTCCATCCTCTGCCCATTACCCAGTTCCAAAGACCCTCACACATTTTCAGGTATTCGTTATGAGTAACACCCCACTTCTTGGGACTAATCTTCCACATGAGTCTGTTTTCTGTTGCTTATAACAGAATACCTGAAACTGGGTAATTTATAAAGAAACTAAATTTATTTCCTACAGTTTTCGTTTGTTTGTTTGTTTGTTTGTTTTTTGTCCTTTTTTGAGACTGGCCGCACCGCGCTCAGCCAGTGAGCGCTGTGAGTGCACCAGTCATCCCTATATAGGATCCGAACCCGCGGCAGGAGCGCTGCTGCACTCCCAGCGCCACACTCTCCCGAGTGCGCCACAGGCTCGGCCCTATTTCCTACAGTTTTACAGGCTGGGAAGTCCAAGATTGAGGAGGCGTGTGTGGTGAGGCCCTCCTTCCTGGTGGGGACTCTGCAGCGTCCTGAGGTGGCACAAGGCATCACATGGCAAGAGGGCAAGAGCATGTCCACGTGCCTCTTCTCCTTATAAAGCCTCCAGCTCCACTCCCATGAAGACCCATTAATCCATTAATCCGTGAATAGATTAATCCCTTCATGAGGGCAGAGCCCTCACCATCCAATCACCTCCCAAAGTCCCACCTGTCAACGCTGCCACATTGGGGATTAAGCTTCAATATGAGCTTTGGAGGGGACATTCAGACCTCAGCACTCAGTGTCCAGGAGCTGGTGCTGGCCTAAGGCCAAGGTCCTCAAACTTCAGGAGGAAAAGTCTGGTTTCCAGGCCTCGCTCCACAGACTCCATCCAGTAGGTTGGAGGTTGAGCCCTGGAAATCCAGATTTAAAGGAAATACCCAAGGTGGTTCTGAGGAAAGCCCTTCACACTGGCACAACAGCTGGGACCACTGAGTCGGAGAGGCCCGGGCTCAAGTCCAGCTCTATATTTCTTCCACCAAATATTCTAATTTATTGCTGTTAAGTTCTATATCCCATAAAGACCTCAGGCATCAACATAGTTCAGCCAAGTTCTTTGTCAATCTATAACAAGGGTGGCCTTTACTCCAGGTTCCAATACCTTGTTCCTAATCATTAACTTCTAAAACCTTATTATAAATCTTCTTTGTTGCCCATGTTTCTATCATCAAAGGACAAAANGGTTCTGAGGAAAGCCCTTCACACTGGCACAACAGCTGGGACCACTGAGTCGGAGAGGCCCGGGCTCAAGTCCAGCTCTGCCCTCAGTTGATGGGGGCTCAACCCGAGCCTCTGTCTCCTCATCAGCATTTGGGGCTAAGATTTGTCCTCACCTCGTAGATCACTGAGCAGCTCTGAATGTGGCCTGGTGCCAGCGCCAGCAGCATGGTGCCTGCATGGGTCCTGTCATCCAGTCTTTCTCTGAAACACTGTAACACTGTTAACACTGGGTCACAATAAGGTCTTCACTGTCACTAGTGTTTGCTGTGACTGGAGCAGCACTGAACCAGCTCAGGAGATGGCTTTTGTGCAGGACGATGTGATCCAGGGACATTGGGCAGTCTACGGGGCCACTGTGGGTAAGTGACTTTGGTCAGTGCATTTGCAAATCCTGGTTAAACAAAATTAGTCAGTCATTCTCAGAGCCTGCAATGTGTTGACATTCCCTGAAGTCCTGCACAGCGTGGGGGTGTGCGCTGCCCACGCTGATTCAGATGCACAACTGCCCAGAGGCCAGAGGCTCGAGACTCCTCTGAGGGTCTGGGTCTTCTGTCTGCAGTGAACTTCAGGTGTTGGCCCTGACCCCATCCTGGCAGGAGCGTGAAGGTGAACTCACCTACCCCCTGCACTGTACACTGAGGCTACCCCTCCCTTGTGGCCCCCTTCA
>NW_007728077.1:225826-230984 GCF_000696425.1 Galeopterus variegatus | reverse complement strand
AGGAGCGTGAAGGTGAACTCAGCTACCCCCTGCACTGTACACTGAGGCTACCCCTCCCTTGTGGCCCCCTTCACCCCCTTAAAAGCTGCCCTCAAAGCATGAAATTTTGGGTAGCAGGACTCTGAATTACCCCCAAAGCAGCTTCCCCGTGTGTTCCAGAAGGGCATCCCGGAGGAGAAGCAGGCAGGTGGGCAAAGGCGGGGTCCCATCTCAGCGGCTCTTACAGCGGCTGGTCCATGCGTGGCTGAAAAGACCCGCACAGTAATCACCTGACCCTCCCCAGCACTCAGGACCAAGGTGGGGGGCACCACAGGAGCTCACACCTGTGCTGAGGACAGGAGGCCCAGGGATGAAGCCACGGCAGGGGGAGTGCATGGTCACAGCCATCCTGAGGGCCGAAGAGGTGACCTTGGGTGATCTCACCTGTACAGGCTCCTCAGAAAGCCTGTGAGTCTAGAGCCTGCTCCGGCCCTTTCCCTGGCACTGACTGTGATGAAGATGATGATTCAGGGTGGGAGTGGGAGGATGTGGGGGACGGTCAGGGAGACCTTTGTGGGAAGGCAGAGTTGCGAACATTCCTTCATGGTGGTCATGCCCATGGCACCACCCTTGATGTAAACTGCTCCGGAAGCAGGCAGACGGCGGCCCTCAGGACCGGCCCAGCCTCGGCTGCCCCAGGACAGGGAGGGCAGGGGAGCAAGGAGGCCTGTGCCCACACTGTGCGTCCCTTGGCTTGGCCTGGGGGTCTCCGCAGGGTGCCACCCAACAGAGCTTATGAACCATCTGACCCTCGCCCTCCCCTGAAACCCCATGTCTCCTGAAGTCAGGGCTCCTTACTTAGGTCAGACACTTATGGGACACAAGAGCTGCAAGCCCCACACCTGCCATTGAAACAGGGCAGCGGGTGGGGCTGAGGGCAGGGGTGGGGGCTGGGGACAAGTGGAGTGGCATCTCCACTGTGCCCTGTGTCCTCACCTGGGGCTGTTCCTGGGGTAGAAGTCCCTGCTTTGATCCCCTGTGGGCTGAGGCCAGGTGGTAAGACCCTCGTCGCACAGGATCTCCCACAGACAAGCAGTTGTGGTGCCCCAGCCCGCAGCGTTTCCTGTGCAGGCTCCAGCTCACAGTAGGATGGTGGCTGGTCCGGGCGTCTGGCCACAGGGCACACCATGGAGCTGTGCCCAGGGAAGAACACCTGCCCACTCATCTCCCCTACCTGGGATGGGCGGCAAATGGCTTTGCTGGGGGGGCATAAACACTTTGACCTGGCACAAAGCAGGGGAACTTGAGCACCCACCCAGAGCCCATCTGATGGCCACAAGGACCTGGGGGACTGTGGGGAGGCTGAAGGAGCCTCTTCATTCAGCTTGTGGCCGGGAAACCTGGAGAGCTCTCTTCTTTCCCCCTTGGCCTCCACTGACAGCGGGGGGCACCCAGGCCTCTCCAGCTCTGGCCTGCCCAGAGCTGCACTCAGGACGGGGAGAAACATATTTGCAGAGTGGACATCGGTAATCAGTCATGTCTCGGCTTTGCCTGTGCAAACCCAAACCAGCCAGGGAGAAGAGACGGTTTGAGTCTGACAGTTGGTTTTGCTGAGACGTTTCTAAAATTGATGGCTGTGTGTGAACGCAGGGGGATGAACCCTGTGTGTGAGGTTCTCCGACACCCCAGAAGCTTCACATTTGCCCAGAAGGACACCCTCCGCCCCACCACCACCCTCGCCCTGCTCTGCCCAGAAACTCATTCATCTTCTGACACCTCGCTGGAGAGGCGAGACCCTCTGGGACCCATCCCCCACCCAAATAGCCCTGCAGTTTCCATAGCAACCTGCACGTGCCTCTGTCGGTCACATTTCATCAGACTCTGAGCTCTTTGAAGGTATGTCCCTGACTTGAATCATTCACAAGAGTGCAGGGCGGAGGGATGAGCTACGACCCTGAGCCGACCTCCCAGAGACAGGCAGGTGAGCCAGCAGGTACTCCCTGCCACCCTCTGTGCCCCTGGCCTCCATCTGTGACTTCATTCCTTAGACAGAGAAACTGAGGCTCAGAGAGAGGGCCCCCTCCCATTGTGCAGTAGTGAGAGATGGGGTCATGTTGACTGGTGACAGCCATGCACTCCTCCTAGGAAGCCGCCCAGGAGACAAGTCTTGGCGAGTCCTTGTGAAAGCCAGCAGCTGACCATCCATGCTGGGGCACTGGACAGCCCGCTTCCTCACGAACAAAAGCAGAAGCAGCTCAGACTCTCGCCTCCTCCTAACCAGAGTTCATCCTCCGCTCTCAGGGCAGGAGGCAGGCCCCATTACCTAAAGCCTCCTGCTGGAGTGAGCCTGGGGGAGCTGTGGATAAATGGGGGAGTGGGGAGGGTTTCTGACTCCCTGCACTGAGTCGTAACACCACCTCTCCCAGAGCCAGTGACACTTCTTGAGCAGCTGATTTACTCTGTCTGGTGGGTGTTTCTCCTCTCAGTAGAAAGGCGTTCTAGTTTTCTAGCTCTACCTTGTAAGTATCTAGGGCATCGCTGAGAAGCTGAGCCAGCGCTGGATGAACAAGCATCGACAGAGGCCCAGCCTCAAGACCTGGGGTGTGATGGGCCCAGCTGTGGTCCAGCCCCATGGCCTCGGTCTCTGCTGAGCACACCACAGTAGTGGCCACAGGAAAAGACTCCTTGGTTGGCATCTAGTTGTTCTTTCCCAGAGGCATTTGAATAGCTGGTATCATGTCAGATGCACACAGGTTCTATGTTTCCATTTTCGATAGTAAAATCATTATTTCTGATGCAAATTTCTCACCCACAGGTATTGCTGGAATTCACCTGCATTAGGAATAAGGAATGGGGGCCATTTGTCCTTCCATAACCGAGGCCTGGCTGGACTCTTCATTCTTGTTCATTCATTCATTCGTTCGTTCATCAAACTGCCACTCCTGTCTCACCCGCTTGCCAGCCGACACTTGTCAAGTGCCATGGGGAAAGCCCAGGGCATCTCGGCACCTTGAGGACATCCTCTTGGTGGGCTATAGGGTCGTGGGGCTCTGACCCAGAACTGTCGTCTTGGACACGGGGAAGGAGGCTCAGAGGAGCTGAAGGGCGGTGGCTTTGCTGAAGGCCGAGCTTTCCCAGGGTGTGGCAGAGCTGTCCGAGGTGCTGACGCTGTCTGCTCCCAGGATGAGCAAGCCTTGAGGGTCATCCAAGGAAGGGAGAAAGGGGCGGGCAGAGGGAAGAGACAGGGGGCATGTGTGCACAGGAGACAGCTACATCAGCGTCCCAGCACTGCGCTGCGCCCTGTGCCCTGGGGATCCCAGTCCACAGTGCCCTGCATGGCCCACTCCTGTAGGGCCAGGCCAGTGTTATCCTGTATGTCCACACAGCAGTTCTTTCCCACCTGACAGTCCACACAGGTCTGTTGGATGGATGCCGTGTATTATTCCAGTTTCGATTTTCTGACAAACAGGGAAGTATTTGTTGGTCTTGCTGCAAAATCAAAGCTCAGGTCAACGTATCCAAACTTGTCACTCTGGCACCGTGTGCACCTTCTCCACTGTGTGTTCCTTGATCGTGCGGGGAGGCAGGAGGACCTGGGAGGCCAACAAGCAACCAGGACAGGAGTTCCCAAGAGTGAAGGAAGGGGCCTTGTACAGGAGAGAGGCCAGAGGAGGACGAGTGAGGCTGCCCAATGTGCAAAGGATGCCAGAGAGGCCCAGACCCGGGTGTTGGCCTCCCCTGGCACTCTAGACACCATTACAGCCAATGAGCCTCTTCCCCAAAGTGGCTCCCTTGATCTCCTAGACTCCTGGCTCCCTCGACCTCCCAGACTCCTGGCTCCCACAATGTGCCCAGCCCTGCACAGGGAGGAGGGGTGGAGTGAGATTATAGGGTAGTCCCCACCTCAAGGGCTCTACATTCTACCCGAAGGAAGTTAAAACACCAGCACACACAACAGCCGGGCTGGTGGCCAGCTGAATGTGGAATGCCCTTCTTGTGAGTCATCCCAAGCTGAGGGTCAAACTCTGGGTCTGAGCGTCAACTTCCTATCCCTGGTGGCCCCTGACTTTCACCAGAGGACAGAGAAGATGGATGTGAGGATGTGAGCCCCAGAGCCCGAGCGTGTGCCCTCATCCACTCCTTGGAGAAACAAAGATGGAGCATTTGGCACCAAACGCCCAGCCTCCCTTCCTGCTCAATTCAGGGCACCCGCCACCATCTGCCCCTCACTCCGCCACCTCCCCCTCTTCCTCTCAGGCTGTACTGATGCAGCAGAGGGGCCCTGGTGGTCTCCAAGATGAACTCAGAGCTCTGAGGCCCAGGACTCCTGTGTCGTCTCTGCTCAGGGGCTGTTGGCTCAGACTTGACACTATTTAAGCTGAAATCAGTTTCAGGTTGAAGAGGAAACAGACTCCTGTTGCAGGATGGATTCTCCATGCGTGGCCTCCCCTCTGCAAAAGGCACCAATACCACAGCTACAGATCCAGTTAATTCCAGGCTGAAGGGAGACCCTGACTAGCCGGGCCCAAGACCCCACCACAGCTCCAAGCCCACCACAGACCTGGGGGCGCTGGCGGCCCAGGGAAAAGTGCATGGCAGGTGTCACTGCAGCGCCACCTGCTGGAAATCACTGAAAGTGTTCATGGCCCCAGAAGGGGGTGCCGGGCAGGTGGGGGCTACAGCTGGGCAGTGAGGACCCTGGGGTCACACTGCCGAGTTATGAATCCTGACTCTGCCATTTGACTTCGACTGCTGGCACCTTATTTGTGAGATGGGGTCACCAGCACCCCAGTGTAAGAACACCTGTCTGGGTCCATGCTGGGGAGAGTGCAGACGGAGGGGTTGATGGGGTCATTGGAAGGAGGGATGGTAAACCAGAGAGCAGGGAACTTCCTGGCCTTATCGAGACAGGAGGGCAGCCCCTCCAGGCACAGGGCTCTTCTGTGGTCTGAGCTCAGGCTCCGCCTGCTGGGGAAGGAGAAACACAGGCCCCTTGGGTCCCTTAGGGCTGGGTGAGCTCCCTGAGGTGGCATCAAGGCAGAGGTCACAGGTGGAACCAGAAACCCCCTTCTGCCTGTTCTATCCCCAGGAAAGGTGCTGGCCGACCGGCTGATGGGCTTTCTAACCCCCAGTCCCTAGAGACTCCTGTGTGGGTGAATGCCCTGTGCACACCATACAG
>NW_007728077.1:224766-225437 GCF_000696425.1 Galeopterus variegatus | reverse complement strand
TTTCTAACCCCCAGTCCCTAGAGACTCCTGTGTGGGTGAATGCCCTGTGCACACCATACAGCCAGGCCTCAGCTCCCTCCACCCCATCATCACAGCCCGGTGCCCCCAGGTGGGTCTCTCCTGCCCCTGACCTGGCAATTCTCTCCTCAGTGTTGGGCTACACCTGGTGAGGGCCCTGCAGCCAAATGCACTCCTCTCCCCCAGCTGCCCAGGATGCCCAGATGCCCTCCCCCGGCCCCCAAGATGAGCACAGGTGGCTGGCAGGACTACCCCCTTCCCCCCCAGGACTCGGCTGGGGCTCTACCCGCTTGGACCAGCCTGCGGGTTTCCACATCACTGGGCTCTCAGTCCAGGCAGAGCTGTCTGACTTACAGACTCTTCTCTCAGCTGAATTTTTTTTTAAGGCACATAAAATATATACCAGACCATTTCTTGCTGCCTGAAGAAAGTAAAAATTCATTTTCACATTCTCAGCAGCCAAAAGACCCCTTTAGATTCACCACTGAGAGACAGTGCCCAGTCCCCCCAGACTGCATGGTTTGGAGGGTCTGATCACAAACCATAGGAACTTTATTTTCAGAAACTCGTGCTTGGTTCTGGGGGCTTCCATACCCACCCTGCACGGACAAGTGGAGCACTACCCAGTTCCACCTCACTTTTTATTTTGTTTA
>NW_007728077.1:207706-223673 GCF_000696425.1 Galeopterus variegatus | reverse complement strand
TGGGATCAGAGCTGGGGATGCAAGGAGAGCTCAGGGGTATGGCCTAGGAGCCACCTGGCCCCCTCCTGGCCCCCGATTCGAATCCAGCTGAAATCTCTTCCTGTCTGCAGTCTGATGGGGATCTTCCTTCCTGCTGCAGCCCAGCCCATGGCCCACAGAGCCTCCTAGCCCTGGTACCTGTGAATGGAATCTTATTTGGAAATAGAGTCTTTACAGATGTAATTAGATTAGGGATCATGAGATGAGATCATCCTGGATTAGGGTGGGCCCTAAATCCAAGGCCTTTGTTGCTTTGAGAAGGGTCTGTGGTCCATGTGTGGAGATTTCTGGCAGTATGGATCATGGTCACTCCTCACAAGGTGGGACAAGGGACCGTCTGCACTCAATAGAGACGAAGCCAGCATGGGCCATGCCAGGTGCACCAGGGCTCCAGGCCCTGGAGGGAAAACACACAGACCAGGAGACGCTGTGGAGGATGAGCTCCATGTTACCAATGAGTCCCCAGGTACATGCTTGGCCAGAGGAACATGGGTGCATTCTGCCCCAGAGCAGTGTGGAATTAACTTTTGGCAAAGATGGGGGCAGCTCTAAGGAAACTGGGCTTTGAGCACATCGGCCACAACCATTCAGTGAACAGCAACTCCCAGAGGCCCTCAGAAAGGGAACAGAAGAAAGGAAATGGTGTTCCTTCCTGAATGTTTTCCAGTCAAAGGGTTTTCTCAACCTCTCCCCATGAGTGGACGTTTCTCAGTGGGAGAAGGCACCAGAGGTGCCCCGGTTAGATGGGACAAGGGTGTTGCCATGACTAAAAAAAGCATTGAGACAATGTGCAGTCACATGGCCAGACTCACCCTCCTGCCTGAACAGCATCAGACAAAATAGATGAAGCAACAGCTATTGAGACACTGAGCATCAGGCAACAAAGAGCAGTGAGTCCTGAAGACAGAGGACAAGCAAGATGAACTCTGTGATCATGGGCAGGAAGACAAGGTGGCTGGTAGAGAAATGGAGAGAGAGAGCTGAACAGACATAGAGCCTCAAGGACCTGCAGAAATGTTAGCTTGAGTGTTCTATAGAGATCTGCTCTGTACATATGCAAGAGGAAATTATCCAAGGCCAGGAAAAGGGACCGCCTGAAGGGATCAGAAGCAACAGCACCCAGCATTCCCACAGAGCAAGGAAGGGTACCTATTTCCACCAGCCAGACTAGAAAACATCATACATCACAGACACTTGGCAGAGTACTCAGAAGGGGAAAGTTAGGCAAAGTTCTCAGTAAGCAGGAAATAATTAGGGCTAGATTAATGCTGATCTATTACTGGTTAACAAATATTAAAGGGCCGGCCTGGTGGTGCACTGCTACAGTGTGCCACTTGGCAGTGGCGCACTGCTACAGTGTGCCACTTGGGAAGCACGGTGGCGCTCCCGCTGAGGGTTTGGATCCCACATACAGACCTGCCGCTCACTGGCTGAGCGAGGTGCAGGCGCAAGGGTTGCGATCCTGTTGCCGGTTCCGGTCCGGTGCGGGTGCGGCACTGAGGGTTGCGATCCATTGCCGGTCACGAAAAAAGACAAAAAGGAAAAAAAAAATATTAAAAACAAGACCCCAAAATTCATAGTACTCCAAGTAACAAAAAATCATCCTATAACAAATGTCAAAAACTTTTATAGGGGGCCGGCCCTGTGGCTCACTCGGGAGAGTGCGGTGCTNAACACTTGCAGTGGGCTCAGTCCCTACCACAACAAGACCAAACCTGCTGAGCATCCAGGATACCCCATAACAGGCGGGATTCTGAGAGGTGGATTGGGTGGGCGTTCAGGGCTGAACTGGTGTGAGCACAGGCCCTGGGGCAGGGAAGTAGAGCAGCCATGCTGATGGGACAAGGGTGTTGCCATGACTAAAAAAAGCATTGAGACAATGTGCAGTCACATGGCCAGACTCACCCTCCTGCCTGAACAGCATCAGACAAAATAGATGAAGCAACAGCTATTGAGACACTGAGCATCAGGCAACAAAGAGCAGTGAGTCCTGAAGACAGAGGACAAGCAAGATGAACTCTGTGATCATGGGCAGGAAGACAAGTTGGCTGGTAGAGAAATGGAGAGAGAGAGAGCTGAACAGACATAGAGCCTCAAGGACCTGCAGAAATGTTAGCTTGAGTGTTCCATAGAGATCTGCTCTGCACATATGCAAGAGGAAATTATCCAAGGCCAGGAAAAGGGACCACCTGAAGGGATCAGAAGCAACAGCACCCAGCATTCCCACAGAGCAAGGAAGGGTACCTATTTCCACCAGCCAGACTAGAAAACATCATACATCACAGACACTTGGCAGAGTACTCAGAAGGGGAAAGTTAGGCAAAGTTCTCAGTAAGCAGGAAATAATTAGGGCTAGATTAATGCTGATCTATTACTGGTTAACAAATATTAAAGGGCCGGCCTGGTGGTGCACTGCTACAGTGTGCCACTTGGGAAGCACGGTGGCGCTCCCGCTGAGGGTTTGGATCCCACATACAGACCAGCCGCTCACTGGCTGAGCGAGGTGCAGGCGCAAGGGTTGCGATCCTGTTGCCGGTTCCGGTCCGGTGCGGGTGCGGCACTGAGGGTTGCGATCCATTGCCGGTCACGAAAAAAGACAAAAAGGAAAAAAAAAATATTAAAAACAAGACCCCAAAATTCATAGTACTCCAAGTAACAAAAAATCATCCTATAGCAAATGTCAAAAACTTTTATAGGGGGCCGGCCCTGTGGCTCACTCGGGAGAGTGCGGTGCTGATAACACCAAGGCCAAGGGTTCGGATCCCACATAGGGATGGCTGGTTAGCTCACTGGGTGAGCATGGTGCTGACAACACCAAGTCAGGGGTTAAGATCCCCTTACTGGTCATCTTTAAAAAAAAAAAAAAAACTTTTATAGGAATGCAAAAATATTTACAACCAGCAATATTACTGTGAATTAAAATTCACAATTTCTAGCATCAAATAAAAAATTACCAGACCTGCAAAGAAACAGAAAAATATGACCCCAAAATCAATTAACTGAAACTGACATAAAACTGATGTAGATGTTAGAATTAGTAGACAAAAACATTTAAAGTGTTATTATAACTATATTTAATATACTCCAAAAGTTAAGTAGAGACACAGTAAATATAGAAAGACTCAAGTCTAATTTCTAGAAATGAAAACTAAAACGCCTAAGATGAAAAATACACTGGATAGAATTAATGGTAGAGAAGACATTTCAGAAGAAAATATTAGTGAACTTGAAAACACAGCAATAGAAACTATCCAAAATGAAACACAGAGAGAAAAAAAGAATTTTTAAGAAATAAAAAGAGCAGCAATGATATGTGAGATGACTTAAGGTGGCCTAACATACATATAATAGTAGTCCCCACAGGAAGAGACACAGAAAAAATACTTGAAGTAATTATGACCAAAAATTTTCCAAATTTTATGAAGATAGCAAACCCGTAAATTCAAATTTAAGACATTTTTTTTTTTTTTTTAAGATGACTGGTAAGGGGATCTCAACCCTTGGCTTGGTGTTGTCAGCACCACTCTCAGCCAGTGAGCCAACCGACCATCCCTATGTAAGATATGAACCCACAGCCTTGGTGTTATCAGCACCGCACTCTCCTGAGTGAGCCATGGGCCAGCCTTCAAATTTAAGACATTCTAAGCAGAAGGTACATGCATGACTAAAACCATACAAAAGCACATCAAGATTAAATTGCTCAAAATCCTTGACAAAGAGAAAATCAAGCAAAAAGCAAAATCAAGAAAAATTAATCAATAAAGCAGCCAGAGAAAAAAGATGTTAGACACATAGGAATAAAGGATAATAATAGATTTCTCATCAGAAACAATGTAAACAAGAAGATATTAGGGCAACAACTTTAATGTACAGGAAGAAAAAAAAAGTCAACCTAGAATTCTATACCCAGCAAAAATACCCTTCAAAAACAAAGGCAAGACTATACTTCTAGTTTCAGCTCAATGTAGAGAGCTGAAAAGACCATGACTCCAACCTTAAAATGAGGGAAAAACAACAAAACCGAGAAATAAACAACTTTTCTTAAACCCACAGAAAACTGAGTTCTCAGGGCAATCAACTAACCCAAAATCTGTGGAGAAACAGGCTAGATTAATGCTCCTAATGTGAGGAACAGGACATGAGCATTTGATTTCCTGGGTACATGCTGTTGAATGTCATATAAGCCAGTAAGAAGATTCAGCTAAATACTTCTAACAAATTGCTAAAGTCAAGTGTGGACTAGCCTGACACTGTGAAGCTTCTTGGGATAAAGATATGGAAGGGGATTCTCTCTTTTGTTCAATTCACCAGGTGCTTATAGGAAACATCAGGAAAAATCCTGAGAAATCTTTCTTCTGGTGCTATCCTTCTCTAGGACTTCCTTCTGGTGCTGTCCTTCTCTAGGTCTTTGGAGAAGAGGTTTTGTTAATCAAGTCAGAAATTGGGCTTGATTTGAGGTTGTTGTTATGGTTACCCTAAGTGAGGAGAATGGCAGCCACTGCCAAAATTCCACCCAAACCCATCTCTCTGTCATCCCTGTGAAGCAAAAGACTCAACCTTCAGTGAGAAGAGCAGCAAAAATGGCCACTTTAAGGCATTTGTGGGAAGACATTGCAACCAAGGGAAAGGAACAGAGAACAAAACAGCTCCACCCCTGGGGAAAGGGAGGGGATATAGTTGGCCCAGCACTACAGCCAGACAGCTGGAGGAGGAACAGGAGCATTTGTGAAGGCTACACCCCTAAGACCCAGGGACACAGTGTCTAAGATTGAAGTTTACTTAAAAAATCAGAGAACACCCTCCACTCTCCCACACAAGCTAACAAGGGTCAAATAAAAATAAAATGAAAAAGCTGAGGGAGAAAGATTCTCTCTGGACACAGCACAAAGGAAAGGCACAAAACCAAAGGGAAGAAGACATTAAGAAAATCTCCGGCAAGCTGGCCAACACCCTGAACACAAGAAATCGCTAGAATTGTACTTAGGGTAATCATAACAACAACCTCAAACCAAGCCCAACTTCTGACTTGATTAACAAAACCTCGATACCAAAGACCCTGAGAAGGACAAGCAGCTAATTACCAAGCATAAATGCTACTTAAATCAATATCTACTGTCCTACACAAAATGTCTGTCCAAAAATTATGAGGCATATAAAAGGCAAGAAAAAACACACTCCCAAGAGGCAAAGCTATAATCAAAAACAGAATTAGATATGACACAGATGTTAGAACTATCAGGCAGCGAACTTAAAATAACCATGAGTAATATGTTTTGAAGGCTCATATGGAAAAGGTAGACAATATGTAAGTGGATATGAGTAATTTTGGCAGAGAGATGGAAACCATAAGAAAGAACCAGATGGAAATACTTCAAACCAAAAACACGGCAACAGAGATTAAAAAAAAAAAAGCACCTCCAATGAGCAGTAGATTCAACATAGATGAGGAAAGAATCAGTGAATGTAAAGATAGATCAATACCCAATAACCAAACTGAAACACACCCACACACACATGCACAAGAAAGAACCAGATGGAAATACTTCAAACCAAAAACACGGCAACAGAGATTAAAAAAAAAAAGCACCTCCAATGAGCAGTAGATTCAACATAGATGAGGAAAAAATCAGTGAATGTAAAGATAGATCAACACCCAATAACCAAACTGAAACACACCCACACACACATGCACGCGCACATGTGCACACGTGCACACACAGTGGGAAAAACACAGAGGATCCAAGAGCAGAAGAGAAGAGTGAATGGAAAAGACCTGCTTAGAGAAAAATGGCCATTTTTTCAAAAAAATTAACATCAAACACCAAACTACGGAGCTAAGAAAATTAGAGAACACCAAGTAGGATACACACCAAATATAACTTCACCCAGACATATCAAATTCAAACTTCTGAAAACTAAAGACAAAGCAAAATTCCTGAAGGCATCCAGAGGAAAAAATACAATATCTACAAAGAAACAAGGATATAGGAATTACATCATACTTCTTGTTAGAAACCATCCAAGCAAGAATCCAATAGAATAACACCTTTAAACTGTTGGGAAATAAAACAAAAGTGTCAACTCAGATTTCAATTGAAATAATCTACTAAATGTGAAGGGAAATGTCTTTCTCAGATAAACAAAAACTGAGGTAATTCATTGCTCTCAGATCTACTCTACAAGACATGTTGAAGGAAGTTCTTCAGAAGAAAAGAACATGATATTAGTCAGGAGCATGGATCTATGCAAAGAAATAAAGAGTGTTAAAAACCAAATGAATGAATTAAAATGCTTTTTTTCTTATTTTTACTTGTTCTAAAAGACAAGCAATTGTCTGAAGCAAAATAGAAACAATGTATTTTGTTTATAGCACATTTATATGTAAAACATTCAACAATGCACAACAAAGCAAAGGATGTGATGGAGGAACTAGCCTTGTTCTCAATTAATCCAATAGAAGACAAAAAAGAGAGGAAAAGAAACAAAGCCAAATGGAACAAATACAAAATAACTAGCAAAATGACAGATTTTAATCCAACCACATCAATAATCATTGTAAATGTAAATGGTCTAAAAACACCAGTCAAAAAGAAAGAGATTGTCAGACTGGATTTTTAAAAACAAGATACAAATATAGGTTGTAAAGAAATCACTTTAAATATAAAGACAAAGATAGGTTAAAAGTGAAGGGATGCAGAAAGATATACCATGCAAACACTAACCAAAGAAATCTGGAGTCTCAAAATACATGAGGTAAACACTGATAAAATTGAAAGAAGAAACTGACAAATCCACACTTATAGTTGGTGACTTCAACATTCCTATGGCAGTGATTGATAGAACAATTAAGCAGAAAATCAGTAACAATATAGGTAACACAAACATCAAACAATTTAACCAAATTGACATTTATAGAACAGCACACACATATAAATGTTCAAGTGTGCATGGGGCATTCACCAAGACAGACCATATTCTGGGTCAAAAAACAAACTCTAGCAAATTGAAAAGAATAGAACTCATATACAGTATGGTCTCAGAACATAAGGTAGTTAAACTAGAAATCAACAACAGAATATATGGAGAATCATGCAAATATTTGGAAAATAAACAGCATACTCTAAAATAACACATAAAAGAAGTCTCAAGGGAAACTTGAAAATATTTTGAACTGAAATGAAAATGTAAAGAACAACATATCAAAATTTGTGGGAGGCAGGTAAAGCAGTGCTTAGAGGTAAATTTATAGCCTTAAATGCTTCTATCAGAAAGGAAAAAAGATTTCAAGTAAGTAACCTAAGCTTTCACATAAAGAAACTGAAAAAGAAGAGGAAATTAAACATACAGAAAGTAAAGGGAAGGAAATAATAAAGATTAGAGTAGAAACCAATGAAATTGAAAGGAGAAAAACAACAAAGTCAATTAAACCAAAATCTAGTTCTTTGAAAAAAACAAAATTGATAAACCTTTAGACAGACTGACCAATAAAAAAAGAAAGACACAGACTACAAATATCAGGAATGAATGAGGGGATATCACGATTGATAGTAGTCACTGAAGGAACAATAATGGAACACTAGGAACAACTCTTGCCCAATCTCAACAACTTAGATGAAATGGCCCAATGCCTAGAAAGACACAAACTACTAAAACTCTTTCAAGAAGAAACAGATAACCAGGATAGTCCTATATAAAGATACTTCAAAAAGTTCGTGGAAATATATAATTAAAAGATAATGCAAATTTCAATATTCATTTAGAAATTAATTTTATGATGCTGTCCTAAGTATTAAAATACAGGTTATACTTAAATCATTCAAAGTTTGGCATGTTCACACATGTGCACAAAGTATTTGATAGATATTTACACACTGGGAGACACAATTATGGTCTGACTTTGGAGTTTTGGCAGATCTGGGTTCAAATTCTGGCAAGTTTCCCTACTAGCTTTTTTTGGGTGCGTGTGATCCGAACCCTCGGGCGGGAGCGCCGCCGCGCTTCCCAAGCGGCGCACTATCCAGTGCGCCACCGGGCCGGCCCCGATAATGCAAATCTTTCCATGAACTTTTTGCAGTGCCTGTTAAAGAAATTGAATTTGTAGTTAAAAGCTTTCTGAAAAAGAAAACTCCGGGTCTGTATTTTCATTGGTAAATTCTAACAAGCATATAAGGAAGAAATAATGCCAATGTTACACAGTTGCTTTCAGAAAAGAGAAAGGAAACAATTCCCACCACATTACCCCACTGAGCATTACCCCAGTACCCAATACTACACCAGACATTAGAAAGTAATAAAACTGCAAATCAGTATCTCCCAAGAACAAAAATCAAAAGTCCGCAAAAAGTATTAGCATATCCAGTTTAGCAATATACAAAAAGGATAATACACCACAACCAATTCAAGTTTATTCCGGGAATGCAATGCTGGTTCAACTGTCAGAAATTATTCAATGTAATTCAACATATCAACTGACTAAAGAAGGAAAACCATATGATCATCTCAACAGATGCAGAAAAAGCATTTAACGTCCATTTATGATCAAAAGTTCAAGCACACTAGGAGTAGACGGACTTTCCACACTATCTCCAAGCAGCATTGTGCAAACCCTGCCTCTGAGAAAGAAAGTGGAACACACCTCAGAGCCCTCCACCCCTGCCATAGGAACCACACCCTCATGATGGGCCTGGATTCATGTTTGTCATAAATCCTGTGATTTCTTGTGTTTGTATATCTGCTGCAGCATAACAAATTACCCCCAAAACCTAGCGGCTTAAAAATAACAATAACTGTATCAGTCCGTTTATGTTGCTTATAACAAAATACCTGCAACTGGGTGATTTATAAAGAAAACAAAATTTATTGCTTACAGTTTCTGAAGTCCAAAGCCCATCTGATGGTGGCGACAGTGACCCAGGGGTCTCACATAGCAAGATGTGGAAGCGGAGAGAGAACAAGAGATAGACTCTCCTCTCTCTTGTTTCAAAGCCCTCAGACCCACGCCCCTGACCACCATTTTTAATCCATTCACTACTGCATGGTCCTACAATCCAATCTCCTCTTCAAGGCTCTACCTTTCAATTACCATAATAGGATTTCCAAGCCTCTTAACAGCCACAGTGGGAGCTAAGTTTCTAATACATGAACTTGGGGTCACAATTCAAGCTTCTGTGAGTTTTGGGGGGGACACAATTCAGTCCACTACAATCACCATTTATTCTCTCTCACAGTTTCTGTAGATCAGGAGTCTGGACAGGACACAGTGGAGACAACTGGTTTCTGCTCCCAGTGTCTGGGCCTTGGCTGGGCTGGGAGCATCTGGAGGCCCCTTCACTCATGTGTTGGTGGCTGGTACTGGCTGTCGGCAGAGGCCCACGCTGGAGCTGTTGACCAGAACACCTCGTGTGGCCTCCCTGTGTGGCGTGGGCTTCCTCACAACATGGCGCCTGAATTCCAGCAGTGAGTGTCCCTTGGCAGCATCACTTCCCAGCCTCTAACATGGGCCCCCAGGTCCGAGGGGAGTGTAGACCCCACCTCTGGATGGAGGAGATCAAAGTCCCATTGTACAAGAGCATGTGGGCTTTACTGGTGCAGCCACCCTGGGAAAGTTCCCCTGCCGCACTTGCTCACTCTGAGTGAGCATCCCTGACACACCTCACCTTCCTAGCTCGGCCATGTCCAGTGTTCCAGGAGCCCCCACAGCAGCTCACCAGGCTCTGAGAGTCCTGGCAGGGGAGGTCTGAGGGGGCCGTCCCCACCAGTCCCTCAGTGGGCAGGCAGCCCTCTGAGCAGAGGCCCCCATCCCTGTTGGGCCATAGTGCCTGGGGCAGGAGCCAGGCAGACCAGCCTGGAGCCTGCTCTGCCATCTCTGGCGGTGCTTCAGGAGGCTGCCTGGCCTGGCAGAACTTCCGGGTCCTCACCTGTGACACGGGGAAGGACAGCCAAGAGTTCAGGCCTCCCAAATGCCCAGGTGCTCACCACCACTAAAACATCCAAAACGGTAAGGGAACAAGTCATAACCCTTTGTTCTGAGTCTCTGTGATTGCAGGAGGCGGCAGGAAATCATGAACCATGAAATAGTAGATGGCCACCTCAACACAGAGTGGCTGAGACTGAAGTACGGGACTCAGAGATGAACTCTAGGATCTCCACACCTACCTGCCGCTGTTCTATATCGTGGGCCAGCCGTGACAGGAACTCTCAGTGCACTACTTTTGGACCAAGGGCTCAAGGTTTAGACCATGTGACAACTTCCTGAGGTCCGCTGTTGCCCAAAGGCCAGATTCCTTCCTGGATCCAAATACAAATTCGGCTTCAGAACTGACCAACGAGCTACGTCCTATAGTCAACCAATCCAAACTGAACAAGCTGGACCCTTCATTTGCATGGGAGGACCTCAATGAGGACTGGGTAGGAAGTCAAGTGGGAGCTTTGGCTGTATAAGACGACCCCTTTCCCTGTGGGGGCACTGCTCTGGAGCCATCCCCAGCATTCTCCTTACTTGGAGGTCATAATGCCTTTTCCTCCCACCTGGACTTGGTGGCTTTGTGCTCTCTGAGGCACGGACCCCCATAGTCAGGTAGCAGAAGGAGCCCTTTCCTCACAGGCATAGTGGCACATGGAGGACACCCAGGTGGCCTGGGCCTGAGAGAGAAAGGGTGGGGTGGAGCAGGTGTGGGAGGATACCAGGGTAAGGCTTGCGGCCCCCCGCTGGGCTCTCAGCATCAGGCTCTGTCCACCGCCCAGCTCCCGCAGGCCGATGGGCCTTGAATGGTCTCAGCAAGTGTCCCAACAGTGGTCTGTGGCCCACACCCGAACAGCTCTGTTTCTAGCTTCAGGTTTGGCACATGCCTACAGCAAGACCGGCCAGCCTGTCGTCCGCCTGGAGTTAGCGAGCACGTGTTCTGTGTCTGTTGCATGCACAGTAAGAGATGTCAGAGCTTGGCCTGCAGGGAGGTCAGGAGGGTGGGTGCAGTAGGCGCAGGGTGGCTCACCCAATGCTGCAGGGCACAAGCGGCACAGGCTGATTGGCACCAAGTCCTGTGTGTAAGAAAAGAACCAAATCAGTCCCTGACCTAAACAGAGCAGACACGGGAGTTGCACTTGTGCAGTAACGGAGATCAAGGGAGGTGACGTGTGTAGAGGTCAATCAGGGGTGCTTCCTGGAGGAAGCGGCACTTAAACAAGGCCTTGGGCATGAGGGATGCTGGGTCCTTCTCAAGATCAAGGCCGGGCAGAGGGCAGGGGAGCAGGCAGGGGCTCCATGTGCTCCACAACACCAGGTCTGTGCCTGGGTGGTCTCGGGCCCCAGAGCCTCCTCTCGGAGGCTGGGGGTGGGCAGTGGGCAGTGATGTGGGGTGGCCGTCATGTGCTCCCTGCCTGAGCAGCTGGGAGGATTCAGTCTCTGCGCCAGCAGCAGGGAGGAAGTTAACATGAATCCATCCCAACGCAAATGTCAAACCAACTGTACACAGGAAAAATTAGCAACTCTGAATGTCAAGAAGGGAGTCCCGCTCCAGCTGTCTGGCTCCGGCTGGCGGAGTGGTCATGGCTGAGCTGTTTTCTCCAGTTCCCGGGCTGGGGGCCGCAGGAGGAGGCAGCGGCTGGAGTGGAGCCACTGGGACAGTCCACAAGCCGAGACACACTAGGGATACGATTTGTGGACTCCTTATGTCTGGTGGGGATAGGTCGCAGCAGGGCAGAGCCAGTCATGGAAATCTGTCTGTGGGGCTTCTGGGACACATGGGAGCAAATGAGCCAAGACAGCTGTCCCTCCAGGAGCAGGCTGCAGATGAAAGAGTGAGGTGCAGAGCAAGGTGCCAAGGCCAGACCTGAAGAAACAGTCTGGGGACAGGGCACAGTAACGTCTGGTGCAGGGTTACCAAACCAGCACCCAAATTCAATGTCCCAAGCTGAGTGCACCACAAGGAAAAGACTGAAGGTGCTCATGGACCACAGGCCCCCCAGGACACAACCCGGCTGCATTACAAGAGATCTCCAGCTTGGAATGTGGGAGGGTCTAGGGCCACTGGCCTCTGCCTGGCCGTGGTGCCCAGGGGTCTTGAGTCTAGGCATGGGCTCCACCCTGAGAGGGGTCTGGGAGACCAGGCTACCCAGATACAACTGTGATGGGTGTGAGAACAATGGCCACTGGAGGGCAGTGGGCAGTCCAGGGCAAACTGAGGCCAAGTGACCACCGATCAGGGGCTACAGGGATTGGCCTTTACTTGGTCAGAAGGATGCTAGATGGCACCGAGGAAAGGGGTGACCAAGGCTGCAGCCAGGGCCACAAGAAGCTGGCACCGTGATGTAAGCAGGGGAGTCGGTGTGCCCCCCATACTCAGAACCACCCACACGACCCCCAGGGCCCTGTCTCCCCTCAGTCCCAATCTGGGACGCGCAGCCCTGCCTTTCCTCCCTTGCCTCCGGGCAGTGGCCAGGGGATGCATACAGCAGGTGCTCCATAAGTGCTCTTCGCCATGTGAAAGTTCTGGGCTCAACAGCTTCTCTCTCCACTGGCTGTATTGCAGACCCAGGTGGGTCCCCATCCAGGTCACCCTAGGCAGGGGTATCACCCGGCACAGTCCTGTCTCCCAGATAATTTCTTGAGCTGAACTGTTTCATTTTAAGTTAAAAAAATATTTTTTTTGCATTTTATTAAAGCAGATATAGCTGTAACTGGGGTGGGGTTCCCAAGGACCCAGCAGTGCCTGGATTCTGGGACTTTCCTAGTGTTCACTGGTCAGCCAGCCCCTGAGGTCCAGGAGCAGCATGTGCAGGATCAGACTGGAGGGAAGGGACCCATACGAGGGAGCCCGTCGGAGGGCAGGATGCAGAGGGAGGGGAGAAAAGTACATGCCACCCACGGGATGCAGGTCAGATGAGGGGACCCTGGTGCAGGGCAGCGGGAGGATCCAAGAAGGAGGTGGGGTTGAAGACTTTGGAAGAGGGTAGAGGAGGGAGGCACATCAGGTGGGGGATGGCATAGGAAGGGCCCCCTGTGGAAGGCCTGGGATATGGGCTGGAGAGTTGGGACTCTTCCCTGCAGGCGGTCCGGAGCCACAGAAGGCTTCAGAGCAGGGCAGTGCTGTGGTCAAAGGGGTCAGAGAGCAGAGGCATCTAAGGAGGAGGTGAAGGCCCAGCCAGGTGGACGGGGGTGTAGAAGATGCCAGAAAGAGAAATCCACAGGACTTGGTGTGGAAGGTCAACATCAGGGCACACACAGAAAAATTCTGGCTGCAGTCGTGACATTTTTAAGCGAGCGGCCTGGTGGACTGGCATGGATAAGATGGGTTTCATGCAAATCCATACGCTTGCCTTGGAGAGTATGGTTTGGGGGACCCTCTACTCATCCAGGTAGTGATTGCAGGGACTTCTCCTTAGCAAGCCTCCTGTTGCACTCAGCGCTCCTGCACCTCACGGTGGGTGGACCCCTGGCGTTGGAGCTCAGGGGCGGGAGGGTGGGTGAGGCGCTCCACCCCTCAAGGGTCCTGAGTGTCTGCTCAGGACCAGCCATTTGCCTGGGCCTGTTTCCCATACTTTAAATGAGCAGTTTGGCGTGCGGGGCTGTCCTGTAGCAGTCGTCCCTCACCGGAGCTGGTAGCAGGTGGAGAGGATGCGGCCAGAACAGGCAGGCCCAGGTGTGTGGGAGGCAGAGGAGGGAGCACGCCCTGCTGGGCATGCCAGGAGCCGATTCCAAGAACTCTCGGCCTTGGAGAATGAGGGAGCCCCAGGATCCCAGCCCCTCTGATCCTAGCACTCAGCCACCCCACCCCACAGTCTGCTCAGATCCACCAGGACCTGGGGTTGGGGACGCATCGGGGATGTCTGTGCTGGAGGTAACATCCAGAGAGGGAGACCCGGCCTGGGGCAGGGGTGAGGGGTCAGAGCCAGCCCGGGGCATGGGACAGGCACATGGGGTGGCTCAGTGCACATGGGCGAGAAGAGGGTGCAGCCCCCTTCGTAGAGTCCCCTCACCTGCCCAGCCCCGCACCCACTCCAGCTGCACCTTATCCGAAGCCCCTTCCTCACGACCTGGAGCTGCCCCTCCTCCCTCTCCCCTGGCTCCATCCGGAGCGGGTGCGGCTCAGTGTCGTGAAGGTCTGCAGACAAGGTTGGTGCATCTCAACTGTTTTTAAGGGTGCAGTTCAGTGGCACTGAGCACATTCATGGTGTCATGCGACCATCACCACTGTCCATCTCCAGAACTTTCTCATCATCCCAAATGAAACTCTGTCCCCATTAAACACCAGCTCCCTGTTTCCGCTCCCCAGCCCCTGGCACCCACCACTCCACTTTCTGTCTCCATGAATTCAATGACTCTAGGGACCACGTGCGAGTGGAATCCTATGGTATTTGTCCTTTTGTGACTGGCTTATCCCACTAGGCATATGTCCTCAAGGTTCATCTACATCATAGCTGGTGTCAGAATTCCCTTCCTTTTGAAGGCTGCATACTATTCCATCCTGGGGATATTCCGCATTTGCTTATCTGTCCACGTCAGTGGACACTGGGCGGCTTCTGCCTCTTGCTCTCATGCACACGCAGCTATGAACACGACGGGCACAGCTCTGAGACTCCGCTTTCAGATTCTCTGGATACACACCCAGAAGTGGAATTGCTAGATTGTGTGGCGGTTCTGTTTTCAATTTTTTCAGGAGCTGCTGTACTCCTTTCTGCAGTGGCTGCCCTATTTCACATTCCCACCAGCAGTGCACAGGGTTCCAGTCTCTCCACACGCTCGCCCGCGTGTTTCTGTGTTCTTTGCAGCAGCCGTCCTGGTGGCTAGGAGGCAGGGGTTATTACAGGTGGGCTCTTCTCAGTCGCCGCCCATCCAGCCGTCCACCACCCACCTCCACCCGCAGCCTCCTCCCCATACAGCTGCCGCCTTTGCCCAGCTACAATCATCAGAACCTCCTGGAAGCCAACCTGCCCTCCCCATCTGAGGAAAATGTGTCATTGGAAGCCCACCCAGACCTGGGGATGGAGCAGAATAATCACTGCCATGGTGGGACGTTCCTGTGGCCTCCCCAGTCCTCCCCGCTGCCTGCAGCCCCAAGCGCCGATGTGAGCTCACACCTGAGCCCAGGAATGCGCTGGCAGGGGCCAATGAGGAGAGGCTGGTCGGAGGTGGTGCTTGTCCCAAGACTCCGTGCTGAACGCACACCCTGACCCTGGGCTGATGGTGAGATGACCAGCCCTGGCCCTGCCCTCAGAGGAGAAGGTGGACACCTGAGTGGGCAGTGTCGTGAAGGTCCAGCCAACTGTCCCCTCCTGCCAGGTCACCATCTGTCTACTCTCAGCCTGGAGCTGGTGGGGAGGTGGCTGTTTTGGAGACCCCAACATGTCCCTTGCACCCTCCCTCCCAGCTCAGCACTCACTGTGTCTCACTGGGGCATTTCTGTTGTGACTCCTGCTCTGAAGCTGCAGTCAGTGAGACACTGGGTTTTGCACACGGCTGTGTAGGGTCTGGGTGTCAGGCACCATGAGCCCAGGTGACTGGCACCTGCCCATTTAACAAAACTGTTTCCAGGCCTGTCATGGTCAGGGCAGGACCAGCTCTGAGAATATCCTCTCATGGCCCTGGCCACCAGGTAACGGCCCCGGGCAGCCCACAGGCTCTGACATCCATCCAGATGGGCTGCTGCAGGACCCGGGCACAGAGCAGTAAAGTAGAAACCCATGGGAACTGGACATGTACCTGGCTGCCAGGAGCCGGGTGGAGTCCAGACCATGGCGGGGCTGGGCGTGGAGGGGTCTGCCACTGTTGGGGTCTGAGTGCTGGCCCTTCCCCTTCTTTCTTCAGCCCGCAGGAGCCTCCACACCATGATCCAGGTTCCAGGCCTGAGGATGCCTCTGACCTACACAGGTTTCCAGGCTTCAGGACTTGCTGAAGGAAGGTCAAATGCTGAGAGGCGGAAATTAACGGATA
>NW_007728077.1:187090-207583 GCF_000696425.1 Galeopterus variegatus | reverse complement strand
TCTTTCTTCAGCCCGCAGGAGCCTCCACACCATGATCCAGGTTCCAGGCCTGAGGATGCCTCTGACCTACACAGGTTTCCAGGCTTCAGGACTTGCTGAAGGAAGGTCAAATGCTGAGAGGCGGAAATTAACGGATAGTCTCCTTGCAGGGTGGTGTCAGGTCAGTCTGGACTTGGCCGTGGGTCTGGCCATGCGGCCCCCACCCAGGGAGCAGGGCTGGTCAGCTTCTCCCAGGCCCCTGGGTCCCTCCTCTGGGTGAGCACTGCCACCTGGTGGGCATGTTGGGCACAGCCACCCACCCGGGGGTCCTGGAAGGTGACGGGGGCGTCCATCCCTGGAGAGGCCCCAGGAGAGGCCTGGCACTGGGGGCTGAGCATCCACACTCTGACCATCCCTGGAGGGGCAGCCCCAGAGCTCCCGTCAAGCCCTCAGGCAGGTGGACCTCCCGCCCCTGCTGCGTCCACACTGTGTCTTACCACTGCACCGACCACAGCCCCCTCTGGCCCCTACCCAAACCACCCTCCACCCCCATTTCAGCCTCGAGCACATGGGAGGCACCTGTAAATGAGGCCCCTCATGAGTGGACCCCCAGGTGGGGGTGAGCGCCCAGCAGTGTCAGGGGAAGGTGGGGTCACAATGAGAGGGGCAGCGCATTTGTGGGACACCATGCTTGTGTATTGCGAGGTGTTGAGTAAACCATTCTAAAAGACATTTGTCACCTCGTCAGCCATTTGGGAATGTCAGTGGCTCCGTGAGGCCCGTATGTGAGGACACTGTCTCCTCGTCTCCCCAGTGAGGGCCTCTGCAAGGGCAGGTATGGGAGGAGGAGCAAGGTTTTGGGAGGGTGGACAGACAAGTAGATGGGGACCATGCTGTCCAGGTGAGCTGAGGGACAGCAGGTGCCCCTGCGACAGGCTGGTCTGCAGAGGCCTCCCCTCTGGCTGCTCCTGCTGGGCCTCCCACAGCCCCCACTGCTCCACCAACACCCAAGCTCACTGCTGCCCTGAAAAAGGGGCTTCTGGACATTGTCCCCCATCCTGCGCCCTGTCCACAGCACCCACACCGACCTTGCCTCAGAGAGCCATCTGGAAGTGCCTGCAGATGGTCCCAGAGACTGGGGTGGCTGCAGCGAGGTCAGACCCCAGACAGGCTCAGGATCAGCCCAGGATCACTCACCCGCCGGCCAGAGACTCAGTGTCCCGTCCCGTGGGATGGGGTGATTGGCAATGATGCTGCCTCATGGGGTCAGGGGACATGGTCTGGGGTGGCATGTGCAGAGCTGATGCACCAGACACACTGTGCAGCCAGCCATGGAGCTGGGGCGGGGAAGGCCTGAGCATGTTGGGAAGCAGGAGGACCACTGCCAGCCGGGCTGCAGAGAGCCTCAGAGGCTGGGCACAGGCGTGGTCCAGCCCGAGGCCAAGTGAGCTGTGTGTGGAGCCCCAGCTGGGGGGGACCCACCAAGGCACAGTCTGCTTAGAGGCCCTGATAGTCTCTCCCCTGCCTTGGTTGAGAACCCTTGGCTTAGCAGGGCACACGGCACCCACTGTAAAGACTCCCCTTCCCAGTCTTCCTGGTGGACATGTGGCCAGGTTTCAGCCAAGAGGCACATGTCACTTCAGAAACATGTCCCCAGAGGGAGAGGTGTGCTGTCTTGCCCACACCCGTCTGCTGGCTGGGATGCAGGTGTAATCACCTGCCCAGCAGCTGTCTTGGACCATGTGGGGCCCCAAAGGAAGAAGACATGCCAGCAGAGCAGGAGGCCAAGAGGGCCCTGAGTCCCTGGCCCCGTGGGGCTGCCTACCTCCCGTGCCCAGCCGGCCTCCCCTAGACCTGCATGCCGGGAGAATGAGCGTGAGCCTTGCAGTTGGACCCACAGTTGTTCAGGTTCCTCAGCTAACCACAGCCGGGCCCAGCCCTAATCCTCATCCCAGGTGATAGTTCCCAAAGAAACTAAGAGAAACGTCTGGGCACAGAGAAATACAGCAAACAGTTCATGACCTTGAGAGAAAGCAGACACTGGACAGAGAGAAGGACAGGGGACAGGTCTTGCCTCCCACAACAGCCCCCTCCACACATGGGAGAGAGCGGGGAGCGGGCAGACTCCACATAGCCTCCCCCAGAACTGCAGAGCGGATCTTGGCCTGGGCACCCAAGTGTCAACCCAGCAACAGCATCATAGCCATCTCAGTCTCCATGGCCCTGAAGACCCTCCTGTGATGGCCCCCGAGCCCTTGGCTAATGGGCCACAGCAGGGCCCAAGTCAGCACTGTGTGTGGATGGAGGTGAACTCAGCAGCCAAGCCCGGAGCCCAAAGGCAGGAGCCCAGCTGACCCAGAGCCCGGCTCAATTCTTCCCAAAGCCCAAGGACACTGCAGCCCAGAACTTCCTGAAGTCTCCCAACATGAGGCTGGGCCCCTCTCTGAACCCTATGGGAAGGGGGCTGTGGGGAACAGCGGGCAGGGGACTGAGCCTGG
Organism: Galeopterus variegatus; assembly: GCF_000696425.1. Classification (NCBI taxonomy): domain Eukaryota; kingdom Metazoa; phylum Chordata; class Mammalia; order Dermoptera; family Cynocephalidae; genus Galeopterus; species Galeopterus variegatus. The sequence continues at coordinate 205,106 of NW_007728077.1, read as the reverse complement.
CTGAGGTCAGCAGATCTGGGCACCTGTCTAGGGCTGGTCACTGCCTCAAGGGGCCACTGGGCATCCTTCCTGCTCAGCTGACCCCTGGAAGCCCAGGAGGGTCTCCGGGGTGGAAGATTCCAGAGGGGGGGATCTGCAGACCTGAGATCAGGCCCAGGCTCAGCTGTAGCTGAATCTCAGAAAGCCAACTACAGCCAGGCCCTCGCCCAGGACCCTCTTGGGGGCTGGAGATGGCCGGCCAAGCGTCCACTCCACCCTCCACCTGGTCTTGCTGGGTCCTGCAGGGCAGCTGGAGAGGAGGAGGCTGAGGAGTGGAGCGAGGGTGACCCATGGGCAACCAAGGGCAGCAGGGGTGGCTTGGACGACACCGGAGCCCAGGCTGAGCACGAGTGGCATGTCCCAGCTCTCCACCAGACCCCTACAGACCCAGGTGGCCTCGGAGGCATCCAGGAGGGAAGGGTGCATAGGCACAGATCCCACACACGTAGGTCAGGCTCATTTGATATTTACAGAAGGGCCCAGGCCAGAGGCTCCGCAGGGACCCTGCTGCGCCTGATGGCTGAGACCCATCGACGCTCAACACTCGCAGGGATCTAGAACCGTGGCGGGAAGCCTTCAAACATGGCGTGGGCATGGGGTGGGTGTCCCAGGTTCGTTCAGACTTCTTTTGGCCTCCAGAACTGAGAGAGGATGAATTCTTGGGGTGTGGAGGCACTGGTTTGTGTACTTTGTGCAACTGGTGGCAGGACGCTGACCATCCCCACCCCCGCCTTGGTGCTCCCGGCCCTCAGACCTGCATGCAGAGACGGCAGCAAGGAAGAGGCCACACACTGCCCACATTGAATCACTGCGTTTACTAAGTGCACAGGTCCACCGGGCATCCAAACTCATCCCCGTGGCAGCAGAACTTTCCAGAACTTTCCACACATGCCCCTGCCGCAGGATTCTGCACCCAAAATCCCCCCAACAAACCACACTGGCCCGTCCTCACAGCACAAGCATCAACCTGTCCGTGTTGAATAATATCTCAGCTACTACATTAGCACATGCCCCTGCCGCAGGATTCTGCACCCAAAGTCCCTCCAACAAACCACACTGGGCCGTCCTCACAGCACAAGCATCAACCTGTCCGTGTTGAATAATATCTCAGCTACTACATTAGAAAACTAGAGTTCATTCCCTGGGCGTCTATCCCTAGAAAATGGACGGTGCAGAGCGAGGCCGAAGTGTGCAGGGTGGCAGCACGGCCACCAAGAAAAAGGACCTGTCACCACAGCCGGGGTGCACACAGGCGGTCAGAGGCGCACGTCAGCATGAAGGCATTATGAATGTTCTTTGGAGCATGAACAAAAGTGCAGAGACAGACAGAGGCAGCCACACGTGGTGCAGCTGCAGCCACCGTCACGGCCAGGAACACAGGCTGTGGCAGCCGGGAGCGGGACACACGTGTGTTGAGCCGATCCCAGGCAGGCGGACAGGCAGCATCCAGAGGGACGACTGGTGTGTGACAACCCGTGAGACCCCCTCCTGTCCTGCACTCACCTCTGGAGCTGGTCCCTGCAGCCCCTCACCTGCCCAACCTAGAGTCAGGGTCTGGGGCATTCATGCCTGGCAAAGGTGGGGCACAAGGGTGACCTTGGTGAATTTCGTCCACATGCATTAAGGCAACGACTTTGTAAAACCCAATCAGAGTTGATGTGCGGCGTACAGCGACGTGCACCCCACCTTGGGTCCTGGGCACTGTCCCCCCACACCTAGCACCTGACTGAGGGTCAGACACAGAGGATCTCTCAGGACGGGGCCGCTGGCCAGAGCCAGCGTCTTTGGGCAGAAGGGGCACCAAGACAGTGTCCAGGACTAGGATTCTAACCCCACAAGTGCCTCTGACACTTTCACAAAAGGTCTCACCTCCTGGGCAGCCCCCTCCCTCTCACTCCCTCTGCCTTTCCTGCCCCTCCCTCAGCACCCCAGGGGCTGCTGTCAGCCCCACCTTTCACAAGACAGAAAAACCCAGCAAATGGTAACCCCATTCACCCAACCCTGGGACACGGAAGAGCCCCTCACGTACACAGCTGATTTTTCCAGGTCTCTCGGAGGGGAGAGGAACCTGGGTCATTTCCTTGAGCCCCCAAGTCCATCATGCTGCCTCCTCCAGGAAGCCCTCCCTGGTTCTCTCCCCTCCTCCTTAGTCCTGGCCTACCATAGCCCTGCAGGCTCCCCAAGTGGTGACTCCGATCTGCAGACCCTGCGGGCCCTAGCCAGCCCTAGCCAGTCCCCCTCACCCCACACTCAATGTCCTGTACATACAAGCAGGTGCCCCAGTGTTTGAAGGGTTTTTGAAGGTGTTTGAAGGGTTTAAGACACCTGAGGCCCTTTCTCATTGTCCTTTTGATCTCGCAGCATGACAGGGCAGTGCCTGCAGCCTCTGCTCCCGGCAGTATTTACAGCACGGTGAGCGCAAAACAGAGGCCCACCCCAGTGTCTCTGCAGAGGCCTCCTGCGGCCCTTGGCTCGCTCTGCTCCTGGGAAGGATCTAGGAAAATCTCAGGGCCAAGTTCCTTCCATGAAGAAGGGAGCATTTTTCCCGGGGTGTCCCTGAACGTGGGGGCCCAGCCCAGCTCCGGGAGGATCGAAGAGAGGATGTTTCCTCCCCCTTCTCTCCCTGGCCAACATCTCGAATCCATGACCACCGAGGCCTCCAGCTTAGCGCAGGGAGAAGGCAATGTTAAAATAAATTAACACATTAAAAGTATGTGATGCCCGGGCCGGCCCGGTGGCGCACTGCGCTAGTGCGCNGTCTATGCTTGTTTGTGTGCATGTGTGAGCTTGTGTGTGCATGTGTGTACATGTGGTCTATCCTCGTATGTGCATGTGAGCTTGTGTGTGTGCATGTGATCTATGCTCATGTGTGAGCTTGTGTGTGCATGTACATGTGGTCTATGCTTGTATGTGAGCTTGTGTGTGCATGTGTGCATGTTGTCTATGCTCGTATGTGCATGAGCTTGTGCATGCATGTGTGCATGTACGTGTGGTCTGTGCTTGTGTGTATGCGTGTGTGAGCTTGTATGCGTGTGTGCCTGTGGTCTATGCTCGTGTGTGTGTGTCTGTGTGTGAGCTTGTATGTGTGTGTTCATGTACATAAGGTCTATGCTCGTGTGTGTGAGCTTGTGTGTGTGCATGTGTGCATGTACATGTGGTCTATGCTCGTATATGCATGTGAGCTTGTGCATGTGTGTACATTTGGTCTATGCCTGTGTGTGTGTAAGCTTGTGCACGCATGTGTGTACACGTGGTCTATGTTTGTATGTAGGTGCCTGTATAGAGGCATGTGTGTGAGCACGTGTTTGTGCCCGTGGGCATGTGGGGATTATGCTCTTTTTTTTTTTTGGTCCTTTTTGAGGCCGGCCGCACCGCGCTCAGCCAGTGAGCGCTGTGAGCGCACCGGTCATCCCTATATAGGATCCGAACCCGCGGCGGGAGCGCTACCACGCTCCCAGCGCCGCACCCTCCCGAGTGCGCCACGGGCTTGGCCCGGGGATTATGCTCTTACAAATATCATCTTGGGAACCTTTGCCACGGGGTGGCAGCAGCCCTCGGCCACCTCAGTCACACGACACATACACACACACACTGCAGCGTCTGGCCTCCTTCCTGTTACATTTCTCTGAAGATGGGGACCCCCAGGGCAGATGACAGCTGCACTGCTCAGACCTGGGCTTGGGGGGCTTGAGAGGAAGCCTATACCCCATTATCTCCAAAACCGGGCCCCCTAACCCATCCCACAAGGACAAGCACCTTCCCTCTTCCAAGGGGCTGGACTTCATGGGGGGTTCCATATTCTCCTTGCTGATGCGGGACATGCCCACAGTCCAGCCCCAATCCCTCCTGCTGGCCTGGCCGGCTGGGAGGTCAGAGTTTCTGGAGGGAAGGTGACTTGTCCACCATCCTCATTCTACAGAACATTCCAAGGGGCTGGACTTCATGGGGGGTTCCATATTCTCCTTGCTGATGCGGGACATGCCCACAGTCCAGCCCCAATCCCTCCTGCTGGCCTGGCCAGCTGGGAGGTCAGAGTTTCTGGAGGGAAGGTGACTTGTCCACCATCCTCATTCTACAGAACACCCCCCACACCACCACCATGTGCCCCAGAAGCTGGTGCTTCAGCAGCCCTGGCACGCGGGGACTCCCTCAGCCCTGGGGACAGGGAGTTGGGGCAGGATGCAAACCTCCCTCCAGGGGCATAGGGTCCCTCTCCTCCAGGGTCTCAGAGCCTGAGATGGGGCCAGGGACAGCAAAGGGGCCCAGAGGGAGGTGGGGGGGCAGCCACCTTCACACTGGCAGTGTCCTCAAGGGAAGGGGCCCGAGGCCACACCACACAAACATCACTCTCAAGAACCAGAGAGAGCACACAGTGGACATGAGAGTGGACAGTGGCTTCTGACCCATAGCCTGGCTCCTTCTGGATGGAGCCCCTCCATCAGGGAGGCTCCGGGAACGGGGACGTAGGAGGAGACGGGCCCAGGTCACCTCCCAACCAGCAGCCCAGCAGAGGTGCAGAGAGGGGGACCCAGGATGCCCTGGCAAGGCCAGGGACAGTCAGGGAGCTGCTGCAGCACCCCATCAGTGCTGACAGCAGACATGGCGCCCCCGAGATCCCCAGTGCCAGGACCCCCGAGAGCTGGGGCACAAGAGACTTGGATGCTGCTTTTGACGTCCTCCCCGCTGGGCAAGAGGGGTTCTTTTGCTGGCCACAGGCCACAGGACAGCCTCCGCTCAGAACGGACTTCACACAGGAAGTGGGCGAGGCCGCCACCTAAGGGCTCCTCTGGCACTCAGTGCTTCAGCATGTGTGCTCAGCCGGCCCCAGTGCCAGACGCTCCGGGGCACCAATACTGAGAGGCCAGACTGGGGTCCACTCTACCTCTCAGTGGCTGGGCCACCCCCCGCTCAAAGCTGGCTGCCCCTAGAGCCAAGGTGCCCACAACAGGAGGGATGGGGTCGTGGGCCCAGCGTGGAGGACAGGGCGTCCTTAATTGCCAAGACACCAAGAGGCCACAGCCAAAGGACTGGTCAGGAGAATTGGAGGGCAGTCAGCTCCAGTGGGAACAGGAGGGTACAGGAGACCCTCAGCCAGAAAAGCAGAGACAGCTGCCCTCTACTGAGGTTGCGGAGGGTGACTGGCTCCCCAGCTGGTTAGGCATCGTCCAGCCCTGCCCTAGGTCTGTCAGGTCATTGGTGGGGACAGGCTGGGGGTTCTCTGGCTAAGCACAGTGCGGATCTACAGTGCTGGCCACAGCCTGGTGACCAACACCCACCAGGGCAGTCAGTAGAGAGGAAAGGCTCCCACCCCCAGATCTGCTATGGCCCAGGTGCGGATGGCTTGTGCACCCCAGGAAAGCACAGGACTGAGGCTTCTGGAGCTCCCAGGAACCCCCTTTCAGAACAGCCTGTGGAACCAATGCCCCGTGCCCCTCTGTGAGCCAGGCCCTCCCAAGAAAGGCCAAGGCCAGGAGGGTCTGAAGGTCACTCTGTGCTCTGATCTGGTCCCCAAAGCCTCAGCCCTTCCTGAGCTCTGGGCAAGGGTCCTGAACTCAGGGCTGGTTCCCATCAAAAGACCCTCAGAACCCAGAAGGAACGGGGAGAAGATGCTAACTGGAGCTCTCTAGCCAGGCACCCAAGAAGCAAGGGCCATCACCCTCACCATACATACAGACGGACAGAAGGCTGAGACTTAGGGACATACCAGCCAGCTCAGTCAGGTGCAATGGCAGGCCATGCCCATAGGCCAACCACACTCTCCTACCCCTGCAGGGTCCAGACTCGGGAACCCTACCAGGCCTCAAGGCCAGCAGCTCCACCTGGGGACAGGCCTTCCCCTCCCTGCCAACCCACCCAGGACCTTGTGCCCTCACCTCATGCCAGCTGTGCCCCGGCCATCTCTGCAGCCCCCTCACACTCAGGCCAGTAGTCGGCTTCCCCCTCCCCAAGCAGAGTGGGCATGGCTGGCCCTGCAGCCACACAGTGCTCCTGGGGCCCCCAGGGCCCCCGCCAGCCCTCCAACCCCTGTTGGAAAAGAACTCCCCACCTGCCCATCAGCCCAGGTAAAGAAAAGGCCCCAGGGGGTTCCCACCTCAAAACCTCGAAAATGCGGAGTCAGGGGGAAGACGCGGGCAGTCCGGTGGCCAGCACAGCCTCACTTCCTGGGCCCGGCCCAACCCATGTCCCCAAAGGGGCCCTCACCCGTGGCTGAGCGTGGCGGGGGCCCGCATGGGGTGCAGAGGTCCGAGTCTGTGTCTGACTCGCCCTCTGCGATGTAAGGTCTGACTTTGGCACAAGGCGCCACGGCCGCGTAGCAGCTGTTGAGGGCGTCCAGGTTCTCCTTGGACTGGGAGATGCTGAAGCCACTGAAAGAACGTTCCAGCTCCTCGTGGTCCACGGACGGGATGGAGATGGACGTGTCGCTGTCCCGCAGGGCACCCTCGTGGGACCTGCCAGCTGGCGCATCCTCATGCCGTAGGAACTCTGTGCTGGGCCGGTTGCCCCCGCTGTAGGCGGACAGTGACCGCTCGTGGGCGGGTGGCGGCGGGATGCGCACCAGTGAGCCGTGGTCTCCCACAGGGGAGGCACCATGGCCCTGGCGCGGGTGGCTCTGCTGCTGCCATGAGGTGGAGGGCGGGCACTGGGCAGGGGCGGCCGGGGGCGCTGAGAAGTTCTTCTGGCCCGTGGAGCTGGTGGAACGCACAATCTTGATGATGCAGCCATGCTTGTCCATGTGCTCCCGGCTGTCTTCGGGGCTATGGTATGGCGGCGCCGGCTCCGGTTCTTTGGCCCCAAAGTAGGCCTCGGTCTCTGTTGGGGGGATGCCCATGCGCTGCATGTAGATGCTCACCAGGAAGTCCAGCTTCTTCTCCATAGACAGGACCTGCAAGAGGGGGCTGCTGGGCAGGGTGCAGAGGGACCCAGGCTGCTCCCCAGAAGTGAAGGGACCTGGGCTGTGTCCCAGGAAGTGAGGGGACCCAGGCTGCTCCCCAGGAAGTGAGGGGACCTGGGCTTCCCCCAGGAAGTAGAGGGGGCCCAGGCTGCTCCCAGGAGGTGGCTGGTGACCTGGGATGCTTCGAAGGGGATGGAAGAGGAGTTGGGGTGGATTTGGGGCTGCTCCTCAAGATAAAGGGGCAGGGGCTGCTGCTCCCCAGAAGGCGGAGGGGCAGGAGAGGGGCCTGGGAGCAGCCCCTCCTCCATGCCAGACCTGAAGCAGCTCAGCCTCTAACCCCACCTGTCATCATGTGTGGTCTAGGAGCTTTCGGCCACGGGGACCCCCCACTTGTTTGAACTTCCCCTGCTGCCCCCTTGGGTCCACCCTTAGAACAAACTCCACAAGGGAAAGGAAGTGGCTTCCAGAAACAGACCCCCAAGGGCCCTATGTGGTGGCTTCTAAGACTCACTCCTAGGAGAGGTGAGGGGTTGGCAAGGGCAGAGGGGAGAAAGGTAGGCCCCCCAAGGGACCCTCTAGTGCAAGTCATGCAGCTCCCCAGCCCAGAACACGGGCCCCCTGGGTGCTGGCTGTCAGACCCAGGAGGGGCTCCTGGTGGAGGACAGGGGGTCCTGACAGAGCGGCCCTCAGCTGTGACAGGAGCCACATGCCCCCGAAGCTCAAGGATCCCTCCCTCAGTGTCTACCCCTGAAGCCCACACTGCCCGGGACAGGACGCCAGCCTCTCCCACCTGCTTCTCCACCTTCCCGAGCCGTCCCATCATGCTGGGGTCCTCCGGCAGCTCCGCCTCGGCTGGGCCCTTGGTGCGGTCCTTGTCTGTTATTGCTGGGCCCCGCCCCACGATCTGGTCCACTCTACCGGGAACAGAGACCCCGCCCCCAAGCATGAGTTCAGGTGAGTGCAGCAGGGTCCTGACCTCTCCTCCTGGGCCAGGCCACAGTCCCCCAGATCCAGGCTCCAGGCCCTGCCTGGAGCCAGCCAAAGGGGCAGTGGTGCCAGGACAGACAGACCAAACCAGCGCGTCCTGCTCTGGCCCTGCTCTCCAGCACCCTCAAGTCCTGTTCCCTATCCACTCCATTCCAGTGGGATCTGGCACATTACCGAGGAGTAAAGGGAGGGAGCTCTCACCTGGGGCCAGTTCACCCCAGTTCTTTCCAGCAGGTGCCCAGCCCCCATATGCCCCACATCTCATCTGCCCACCCAGCTCTCCCTCTCTTCCTGGCCCGAGGCATGTTGGCCCACAGCACAGGGAGGCCCAGAGCGTCATGTGACGGCCAACAGGCACCTGGTGTACCAGACTGGAGCCTGGGGTGCTGCGCCCCTCCCCTCCCTGCCCCAGAGCCCTGCCCTACCCCCAGCTTTACTCCTACATAATGTGCCACTGAGGCCGTCGGCCCAACCCAGGTCTGATGGGGACAGTTACATGTCTGCAGCAGGAACAACAGAAGCAGGTTGGCGGTGAGAGCGACAGCTCCATGCACCAGGACAAGGAGTGAGGGGACAGAGCACAGCACAGGAAGCCACCAATGCACCCACCAGAGAAGGGGTGAGCCAGAGCCGCTGCCAACCACAGAGGGCCTGTGTGCATGTGCGTGTGCATATGTGCATGCATGTGTGTGTGTGCACACGTGTATGTGTGCAGGTGTGCATGTACATTTGTGCACATGTGCATACATGTGTGCACGTGTATGGACATGGATGGGGTTTCGTGTGTGCATGGGTGTGGGTACACATATGTGTGCATGTATGGGCAGGATTCAGAATTCAGCTGAGCTGGTCTTGAATGAGGCACTAGATCACTAATACCAATGGGAAGGGAAGGAGGCTCTTCGCCCTTGGGGACAGGGTCTGTCTGAGCAGGGAGACATCACAAACCCTGCCAGGTCCTGTGGAACAGGAAGGGCCACTGCAGGGCCAGCGGGGCCGCAGGAGCAGGCACGGGCTGAGAGCTGCAGCTCTGTGGACATTCACTCGGGAACAAAGACCCTGCACTGAGTCTACAAGCCCCACCGGGCAGACAGCAGCTGGACACGGGGTATGGCTGAGCAGGACCGAGGCCAAGGCCCCACATCTCACTATGGATAAAACACACCTGGAGGGGGCCTTCCCTCCACTTTCTGCTGAGGGGGCTGCCCTATCTGCTTGCCATGGGGCGGCGGAGGGCGGGGCAGGGTGTTTCTTTCTTTCTGTCGCATGAAACAGAACGGGGTTCAGGCTCACGCCAGCCACGGTGCAGCTTCTCATGCTCTGCCGGGCTCCATGCTGGACTCATGCACGGGAGGGGGCTGCGGGGGGCCCTCGGCTCCAAGCAGACACCAGTGGAAATGGAGAGGAGACGGGCTCCCTGGTGCTCCCCAGTGTCCACACAGTCCAGGCAAGGACGCTCAGCACCTTCACCCCTGCCACATGACGGGCTGCCTGCGGGTGATCCCAATGAGAGCCGTGGCCAAGGACTCAGCTATAGCTGCTGCTGCGGGGCCAGGAGAGGGTCCTCCAAGGACCCTGCACCATCTCATCCCCTCGGCCTCAAGCTAGGCATTGGACTCCATCCCTACGTGCTCCGTGCCCCTCAGGGTGGGGTGAGGACCTCTCCTCTGGGTGAAGCTGCGTGTCTCCTGGCTTTAGCAGTCCTGGGAGGTGGAGCCAGGGCCTTCTCAGCTCATGGCTCTGAACACTGAGCGACCGACCCCTGTAGCAATGCCCAGAAGGACAGGAGGGCTTCAGTCTCAGGGCACGAAACCCTTTGGGATTGGGGGGCATGGCAGGGCAGGGACCCAGCAAACACTGTCTGGGGCCACCCTGGGTCAGGAAGCAGCAAACAGCCCTGCCTGCTCCCCAGGAACTCCACTCTCATGGGAAAAGCTGTTGCATCCAGAAGACGCCAAGCCCACTGTCCCCGGGCCTCACATGCGGGAACCCTGGCACCCACCAACTTGGACTGGGCTGTGACCCCAGGGACTCGGTTGTGCCCAGAGCCCCTGTGCCCCGAGCTGCCAGGTAGGGCTGAGGCCAGCTGTGCTCACCCTCCACAGCCCTGCTCTGGGGGCTGTGCTCCACCTCAGCCAATCAGACTTGCCGGAGGAGGGGGAATGGCTCTCATCCAAGTGGCCTCAGGGAAGAAAGAAGGCCTCGCTGAGCCTGAACTGACCCCGAGACCCTGCTGCCAACTCTCCACCTAACTGTGCTAGCCTCCCGGTCTGCCCATCCACTGGGGTCCTACCCTTTGCTCCATCAGTAGTGCTGATCATGGCAGTGGCAATTTAAAACAAAAATGCCAGAGCTCACAGGGCTCCCTCGGCGCCAGCACGGTGTGGGGATTTTCTCATTTACTCTTCAGGCAGAGGAGCCACCACCCTGCTCAGGCCCACGCAGTGCCAAGGGCAAGGTCGACCCCAGCAGTGAGTGGGTGTGGAGGGGCCCACGTCAGCGCCCAGGGAGACTGCACATTGGTGGCAGGGTGGGAGGACGCCTTTGTGGGCACCATCCCAGGAAGCCCAGCCTGTCCTCCCGGCCCTGCGCCTCTGAGGGCACCTGACCCCTGAGGAGCTGCCCAACCCCAGGTGGACGTCACGTGGGACATCGTGGGAAGGAGTCCCAGCGCCCCAGGAGGGCCCTGGCAGGGGAACAGGCTTCTCCCTAACGCTTTTTCGGGAAGAGAAAACCTGACGTCCCCTCCATCCGGGAGAAAGCATTGTGCCGGGTGCTGCCGTCATGTGGCCTGGAGCGAAGGGGCCGGCCATTCCACAGAGACAACCGGAAGAGGTGCTGGCATCCTAACCTAGGTGAGTACTGGGGTGACTCTCTCGGAGGGGCCGTGGGTCCTTTGGTGGGGTACTTCTTGTGCCGGGGAGTTGAAGGGGGTGGGGGGCCCACAATCATATCTATCCTGGCAGAGTAAACGAGAGAAGAGACACCGGCAAAAATGCATCATAAAGCAACAGGAAAGGAGGTTGGCTGGAAATTTGCAGAAACAGAAGAAACAACCCAGCTTCAGACAACAAAGTGACACTTCTTAAAAGTATTTCCACTCAAAACAGAGAGCAGTTGGTGCCACACGCACACGACCTCCCGTGTGGCAGCTGCACCCGCATGGCTGCGCCTCTGCTGCCTGCCCGTGACACAGGGCACACAGGCTCCCGGGAGAGTGTGCAGCAGGTGCCAAGTACCGGAGAGGGCGCTGGCTACAGGGCCTCCTGTGACTCATCGTCAGCAAGAGGAGAGGAAGTGTCCGGGGCTCCTCAGGTGGTTGCTAGGTTTTGTGTGTTTTTCCAGAAAGGGAAGGAAAGGAGGAAATTTAAGACAGAAGAGCCTGGTGAACAGAAACAGCTGTAGTGAGAGACATGGAAACAAGCACAAGTCGAGAGACTGGGACGCTCCCTCACACGCACACACCCACATGCTCATGTACACACACGCTCAAGCACGCGTGCACACACCCACATGCTCACATGCACACACACGTGTGCACACAACACAGGCGCACACACATTCTCATACACATGTGCACACACGCCCGCAGGCTCACATGCACACGCTCATACACACGCGCACACACGCCCACAGGCTCACACACACATGCTCATACGCATGCACACACACGCCCACAGGCTCACACACACATGCTCATACACACGCACACACACATGCTCATACACACGCGCACACACATTCCCGCACGCTTACATGCACATACACATGCACACACAGCACAAGGCTAGCCTATGCTTGGGAGGACATGGAGGGAGAGGCCTCCCAGCCTGAGCCTGGGTGGAAGAAGGGGACACTTCCCTGCCCACGCCCAGTGGGAGAAGGTTGAGGTCTAGAGAGACCCTTGTGCTGGCACCCAGGCACGGGACAAGACGGCACCCCGAGTGGAGCACGCCGACTTCCTCAGACGCTCCTGCCAGAGGGCTGAGCTGGGTGTGGCCCCAGGGCTGTCCCAACTGTCCAGACCCCAGGCCCCAGTGCTACTTCCAGGGCCGGGGAACAGCTGCAGCCTCGCATGGGGGGCTTGCGGGGGAAGAGCCTGACCAGCAGGAAGGTGTGACCTACTTCAGAAGAGATTCAAAACAGCCGTACGGCCTTCTACAGGCACCACAAACACCATGCATGTGCATGTGCTTGATTACGTGTAGCTGAGGGTGCATGCCTGTGAGCAACTGTGTGTGTGTGGACTTAGGGATCTCCGTGTATGTGGGCAGCAGGCCAGAGCACAGCTATGTGCACCTGTGTGTGTGGGAGTGGACAGGTGTGCTGTGTCCCCAAAAGGTTCATGTAGTGGAATTTCATCCCCATTGTAACGATGTTGAGGGTGGAAACCCTATGATGTATTTGAAGAGGTGATTGGATTGTGAGGCCTGTGTCCTCTTGAAGGGACTGATCCATGCATGGAGTGGTGGGCATGGTTCTGGTGGCTTCATAAGGAGAGAGAGTGAGCAGGTCAGCTCTCTTGCTCAGCCCATTCTCACCGTGTGACACCCATGTCACTGTGGAGCCACCACCAAGAACAAGGCCCTCTCAGATGTGTGCCCTGGACTGTGGATTTCTCAGCCTCCGAAACTGCAAGAAATAAATTTCTTGTCTTCATAAATCATGCAGTTTCAGGTATTCCGTTATAAGCAACAGGCAACAGACTAATACAATGAGTCTGTGTGTGCGTGCACATGTATACACGCCTGTATGTGGAGAATGCACATGTGGGGGGGGGTGCACAGGCACGTGCATTGGCTCCTGGAGTGAGCAAGCCTGTCCTCACACACGTGGGGTCGACGCAGAACAGCAGGTGGATGCCCGGCTACTGCCTCCTGCTCAGAGGCCTCACAAGGCAGGGAAGGGATGGCCCTGTGTTCTAGAAACAGAAGAGGTGCCAAGTAGCACATCTGCTGCCTGAGGGGCCCATGGAAATCCTGGAGCCTCATTCTCAACAAAACCACTCCATACCAAACACGTGTGTACACACATGCACACACACAAGCATGCATTAATACACACATGTGCAAACCAGCACTGCACTCACCCACACATGTGCACACACATGCATGAGAACACAGGCATGCACGCATATGTGCACCGACACATACACGTGTGTACATGCATGCACTCAGAGGCCAGCACGCATGTGCACTCACACGCACCCATGCATACGCATACATACATGCGTGAGTGCACACTCACACGCGCACACACACTTGCCCACCACAGTGCGGGTGGGGGAGAAGGGAGAGATGACAGAAACATTAAAAACAGACAGACTGTGAGATGACATGGCAAAAAGCTGACAAGAAGCCGACGTGGGTGGGAGGAGGCCCCGCTGGCCCTGCCCTGCACCCTCCACGCCCACCCCAGGGGCCCCGCCCTTGCCCTGGCTGGGCAGCAGGTGGGGGCTCTTGCCTGGACTGCAGGCTCTTGATCCGGGACAGCATGTCCAGGTGGCCAGCAGAATACTGCTCGATCACGTCCATCACATCGTACGGCCGCAGACTCTCCTTGAATTTCCGTTTGGATACCAGGAACCGCATGACACTGCCAGGGCCAGAGGGGCCTTGAGCTTCGGCCAGAGACCACCCCAGCCCCTCTCTGACTGGGCCGACACCAGCGTCCACCTGCCGGCTGCCCTCCCAGCATCTCTGACACAACTGGATGACTCACCCCTCATCATGGCCATTCGCCCGCCCCACAAAGGGCCACCTGTGGTGCCCGGCTGCCCAGACAGACCCTCGTCCACCCTGAGATCTGCTGATGCAGGGGCAGCCTCCTCTCCTGGGCCCCCACGACACCCAGGATGGGGGCAGCTCTCGGGCCCAGTCTTCCCCCTCACAGACTCCCAGCCATGCCAGGCACAAGGTGATATCACGAGGAGCAGGGACAAAGAGGGCGTCGGCCACAAGCCTTCTCACTGAACAGGTGTCCCCCAACCAGCACTCTGAACCCAGCCACATCCCAGGAGAGAGTGGAGCCAGGACACATGGCCGGGACTGTTCCTTCTCCGCTCAGCCTTTCACGGCGGGCTCTGCCTCCTGGCCTCTCCCCGTATGCCCCCCCCCTGCGGTGAGCAGGGGACCCTCACCACACGGCTCGGATGCTGACTTTGAGGCCCGGGGTCAGGTCCTCGGCCACGAACTCACAGTTGCAGCTCTTATTGTCATCTGCGACGTCCTCCCCAGGGAGACTTGCTTCTGGGTGGATGGAAACAGACGATGAAGCTGAACCACGCCTGGGGACAGAGGGCCAGGCGCCCCATGCGCTCACATCTGCTCCTGTGGAGCCCACCCTTCCACCCTGCCTCCCACAGCTGCTCCTCCCTGGCTGGGACTTCCAGCAGGTGGTGGCCACAGGAGTGGCTGGTGTGAGGGTTTAAAAGGATGTCCCTGTCAACTGATGAACAAACTGTGGTGTGCCTCACAGCAGAACATCACTCAGCCATAGAAAGGAACAAGGCACTGACACGCTACAACACGGGTGAGCCTGGAGGACATCACATTCAGCAGAAGCAGCCAGGCACGCCGGGCCGCATGGCGTACTGTCCCCCTTGTATGAAACATCCAGAACTGGCAAATTCGGAGACAGAAAGTGCAGCGGTTCCCATGGGCTGGGAAGAGGGGTTGGGGGCGAATGCTAATGGGCACGGAGTTTTCTTTTGGAGTGATGGAATGTTCTGGAACTAGACAGAGGTGATGGTTGCACAACACCGTGAAGTTTCTAGATGCCACTGAATTTGTACACTTTAAGATGGTCAATTTTATGTTATGTGAATTCCACCCCAATAAAGAAATACATGGGGGAGGGGCCTCCTGCTCCGGCAGCAGCGTGGGAGGCCACGGTGCCACGGGGCTGCAGCCTGACCCACCTTCTGAGTTCTGCCGGGACGCGGCACCCTTGATCCGGAAGGCCTGGCGCGCCCGGCTGCGGTCTCCAAAGCTCCAGCTCTTGGGCACCTTGCTTGGGCTGTCATCGAGGCTCTGGTCAGCACTGGGTGACCGCCGGACAGGCTGGGCCTGGGGGGACCCCTTCCCCTTGGCAGCCACGCCTCGGGGGCTGGAGAAGACACGATCTTTCAAACTGACCTTCTGACTGCTCCCACAAGAACCGACAGACAGACGGACACACACAAAGAAACACAAGAGAAGTCACTCTGGAAAGAACACGAAGCGTATCTGAACATGACTGATGCTGTCCCACGTGACAGTACAGAGCCATGAGACCCAAGGACAGCCAGCCACGTGTGTAGGGGGAGGGGGCTCAGAGCAGCTGCCATGGGACAAAGCACAGGGCCAGAAGGGAGGGACAGCCGGGCAGTCACAGGCTCCCTGGGGACAGCAGGTGCAGCCAGACCTCGGCTGCACCTAGGGTAGGTGATGTCCGTGGACTCTTCAATCACTTTTGCTACCACGACAAAGTACGAGAATCCTCTCCACACCATCCCACCAGCGCCCCCCGCCAGGTGACACTCTGGGCAAGACAAGTCCCCAAATGCCCAGGGGGCTGCGGTTGCTCTCTGAGCACCTCCCGTCTGCCCTGGGTTCTTGCGCCCTTCCCTGCACCTTCCACGCCTGTCACCGCCCCTGGGAGTGGCCTTCCTCCTCCTTCCATCTCTCCACCTCCTGCCCCAGAGTCAGGGGAGAGCAGGTGGCATTTGTTCAGCCTCACCCTGGGCCTTTCTGACCAACCCTAGGTAGCCACCTGGTGGGAACAGGCTTCAAGAGGAGGGCGCGGGCTTCCTCACTGGACCTGGTGCTGAGCCTGCCTGAGTCTGAGCTCTACCCCGCACCAGGACGCCCGAGAAACAAGCATCCTGCTCTGGAAGGAGGGTGTGAATGAGGCTGTTCCGCCAGCCGGCCTTGGCTGGAACAGGCCCCAGCAGGAAGCAGAGAACCACAGCCCCAGCCCTGCAGGCGGGAAGCTGGATTCACAGCGGGTTCCACGTTCTCGACAGTCCTCGGGCCTCACTTGTGCTCATGTTTCTTGGTAACCTGGAGATAGGCCTGACACCCACATTCACCGGCTCCAGTGTCATCCAGCAGCAGCAGGAGAGGCAGATGTGTCACCACGGTTAGGTACCGGGCAGATGTGGCCTCCACCCTTTGGCCTAGGGAACATCAGGACCTTCTCACCGCCTTCCACCATCTGCCAGAGAGGATGGCGAGGCTCCCAGGACCTGAGAACCCACTCACAAGTGGCCACATGCAGGTGCCTTGGAACCTCCCAAGACGGCCTCTGAGAAGGGCCCATGCTGTCCCTGGGCCTGTGAGGAGCCCAGGGTCAGGGAGGCTGGAGGGTCTTGACGCACCTCCAAGGGGGAGCCACACTGCTCACTCATGCCCCAGATGCGGCTCCCAGCCCCGCCACAGCTCCCTGGATAACAGTGAGAGAGTGAGGCTCTGGTCAGCAGCCACCATCGGCCCAAACCCAGGACCCACAGCCAGAGAGACACATCCACCGACGGCAGTGAGATGACTGGCCACAAAGAGATGGTCCCCAGTGCCCAGTCCACCCAGCCTGGACACAAGCATGGGACGGGGCCCCCTCCCCCTGCCCCCAGACAGCAGGCAACTGCTGACCCTCTGTGCCAGCTCAGGGGTCTCCGAAAACAGGGAGAAAGAGGAAGAAACGTGTTTCCAGGGAGATGGCCCAGGCATGGAGCCCACTCGGGGATGCAGACAGCATAGCAGCCACGTCTCCTATGCCCCAGAAGTCCTGCTCCGTAAGCATCGGGAGCCAGTGCCTACATCGGGAGTGGGACCCTGTGCCTGTTCAAGGTTGCCGCAGGCAGTGGTGCCCAGAGTCCAGGTGCTGTGGTGCCTCTGTCCAGGTGACCTTCTGAGAGAGAGAGGCCCAGGGAGGACGGGACGCTGGGGTCACCTCCAAATGGCCATGCTACGGGAGTTGTGGCCCCAAACAGAGTGGCTGTGGGAGCACTGAGGCCCACCCAGGTACCCAGACCTCGCTCCAGCTTCCAGAATGTTCTCTCCTCCTAAGGGCTCCTCCAATGTGAACATTTCAGAGGCAGGACTGTGGGCCCCTCCCAGCCCCCACTCGGCATATCCAATACTGCACCTCATGATGTCACTCAAAGTCTCTCTTCCCATCTCCAAACCTGGGCAGCTCCAATGACAAGAGCCAGGAACCAGAGTCACTGGCTTTATGATCACAGAGGACAAACGCCATGCAGGGGGTGAAGCTGATCGCCCAGACTGCCTCCTGCTGGGTTTCTGGGTAGAGCCACAATGCTGACAATTTGCAATTAGGATTTCTGCCACCTGGAGGGAGGGGACAGAGCCCAGCGAGCACAGGAGCGACAGGGAGGCGCTGGCAGCAAATTCCACAGGCCCCTCCAGGCGAGCAGAGGGACCATAAGAAGAGGAGGGGAAGCCCATTTTCTAGCGGTGATTCCTCCTCAGCCGCCTTTAGAAGCAACCGCCCCTCCGAGCCAGGGCGGGGAGGGGCCCTCCGTGGACCTGCCAACCTGCCGTCCACGCAGCAGGGGCTCCAGGAACGCGTCCCCATGTGCAGCTGCCCGGAGCCAGCCATAGAGGCAGAGTCACACAAAGATGAGGCCACCAGGAAGGAGCCTTCCCTGGGCCTCGGCCACGTCTCCACGGCCCCGGCTCTGCTCCCACCTCAGACCTGCAAGGGATGCTCTGCAGGAGGAGGAGACAGTGTGGACAAGCTTGGACCTCTCCCTCCCCTGGACCTTCACAGTCATCAAAACTGCGTCCTCCCAACACAGCGGGTGTGGCTCGACACTCACAGGACACTGTCCCCACAGAGCCTTCCTCAACTGCAGCACCTGAGACGGCCAGTGTGGGGTCCTGCCGACCCTCCCCCGCCTCACAAGCAAGTGCACAGGACAAGGCTCCCCAGAGCTCCCACACCTGCCCCAGGAGAACGGCCTCAGCCAGAGCCACCCTCCATGTGACAGGGCATCTTGCGGCATCTGTGCTTTGGCATTTACAGGGGCAGGGCGAGCTCAGAAAGCCTAGGAGAGAAAATGAGCCCCAGCCTCTCCTTGCCTGCCCACTTCCCCCG
>NW_007728077.1:182863-186261 GCF_000696425.1 Galeopterus variegatus | reverse complement strand
AGACGGCCAGTGTGGGGTCCCGCCGACCCTCCCCCACCTCACAAGCAAGTGCACAGGACAAGGCTCCCCGGAGCTCCCACACCTGCCCCAGGAGAACGGCCTCAGTCAGAGCCACCCTCCATGTGACAGGGCGTCTTGCGGCATCTGTGCTTTGGCATTTACAGGGGCAGGGCGAGCTCAGAAAGCCTAGGAGAGAACATGAGCCCCAGCCTCTCCTTGCCTGCCCACTTCCCCAGAGTGACACTCAGAAGTGTGGAGATGCAGTAAACAGGGGGCCGAGGCTACGATGGCCCTGGACCTGGTGGGCATGCTGGGGCCCCAGCACAGTAGTAGGGAACTGCCCAGCCTGTGTGTGGACCGATGGATGCCCAGGGAGAGTAAGAAGGGTAAGGGACGTTCTGTGAGAAGCTGCACACGGCAGGGCAGAGCTCGGCATGGGTTGTGCTCCAGCTGGGGTGCGGGCAGGTCCACCCCACACTTCCAAACCCTTCTGATCCCTAAGCAGTCTGACCTCAGCCCCTGTCCCAAGAGACCAGCCTGTGGCCATAAGCGCCCTGGACACAGAAGCAAAAGCAGGACAGCCTCCGCCAGGCCCAAGCAGGCTGCAGGCCCTGGTCAGCCCAAGTGCCCATCTCCTCTTCTGTGGCCGCCAGCAGTCTCCCCCAAAAGCGCCTATCTGCAGTACACACAGGCGGCAGAGAGAAGCCGCGTTGCAGGGCCGGGTGGGAGGCAGCCCCCAAGCCCCTCTCCCATGGAGAAAGTTCTGAACATGCTCAGGTGCAGATGCGCAAGCAGCCTTCAGGACCCAGCCCTGCAGCCCGGCACTGTGGCTTCCAGGCCAGCACTAGCCACGTGCATGCACATGATGGGAAAGGTATGCCCACCACGGGCACAGCACAACTGCCGGCACCAGCCAGGAGTGCAGCTGGCGAGAGAGGGAAACCAGGAGGGGGCTCCAGAGCAAGCGGGAATAGAGACGCCTTCACAGGCCCCACAGCAGACAGTGCACAGAGGGGCAGGAAGGAGCGTCAGGAGCCCATCGTGCAAAGGGGCACGCCTTTCCCACCATCCTGCTTCCAGCCTGCCCTTACCAGGCCTGTAAGTCGGAGGCAGAGCCACGGGCCTCTGGTTTTCTGGAGTGTCTGATGCATTAGGACCCTGACGGGCCCAGTACACACAGAAAGTGGGGTTAAGGATCTGTTGTCCTCAGGCCCAGAGGAAACACACCCCAAGAGGCAGTTAGGGACCCCAGGAGCCAGTGTCTTGCTGGGTTCACAGCCCCGGCTGGCCCCTCCGGCTCATGCAGGGCATGGTTTGGTGTGGAGCAGAAGCAGCTTCACCCGGCTCCACCCTGCACTCAGGGCACCAACGGAATCAGAGGGTGCTGGGCGCTCACTGCAAGGGGCAGCGGAGTCTGAGCTGCCAGTCAGAATTGGGGGCTGAGGGCAGCCTCCCCCTGGCTCATCCAGAACCTCTAATAAGCAGGGAAAGGACAGAGGAGCCGTGCAGCTGTGGGTCACTGTGCAACGCGTTCCACGGTACCTAGAGTGTCCAGAGCAGCACCCACACGGGGACCCTTTGCACGGTCTGCCTTGACTGGAAACGAGGAGAGCACAGTCAGTCGTGGGGGATCAGCAGCAGGACACGCCCAGAGAGCAGGTAAACTGAGACACCACAGCCACCCTGGGGGCAATTCTGGGTTCACAGTGAACCAGCCGGAGAGTCTGTGTCTGAGCAAGGACAGCAAGAAGGAGTGTACGGAAATCTTCCACCAGCCTGGAAAGGACAATAGCCCCAATTTTTGGAGAAAAAAAAATCCCTGTTTTTTTCCCTCCAAAATTACCTTTTCCATCCAAAGCCAAAGTTTGGATTCATGTCTTAAAAGATGTATTATTTTTTGCTGTATTCATGCCAACAAAAAAATAATACATGGGATTTGCAAAAGGCCCATTCTAAAAGGACATGATTCTGGAAAGTGACTGGGTCGGAAGTGTGCACATTTTAGGGAGGAAAAATGTGCAGTTTAGCTTTACAAACCAATCACCCAGTTTTCACCATGCCGCTGGTCCCCAGTTGGAGGTGGGCCTCGGCTTACCCAGGAGGCAGTGGCTGCCTCCAACTGGAGGGAAGCTAAGAAGGAAGCCAGGGACGCCTGGATTTAAAGGACTTTGCCCGGGTCTCAGGTCTCAGCGAATCCACCTCAGTGCTGAAGCTAAAAACCACCCAGAGCTCCACCTGCCAGGGGCGGGTCTTTACCTGGATTTAAAGGACTTTGCCCGGGTCTCAGGTCTCAGCGAATCCACCTCAGTGCTGAAGCCAAAAACCACCCAGAGCTCCACCTGCCAGGGGCGGGTCTTTGGAAAAGGCTCAGCAAAGACATTCCCTGGAAACCCTTGCGATTTATCTCTGCATTAGAACATGCAAATTTTTAAGCAAAAATCGAACACAATAAACAACTACAAAAATGCTTCCTTTTCTCTGGCCTCCCCCTTCGCCTTTGCAGCTGTTTCCTCTGCGACAGCATTTCTCAAACTACAACCCGGGGAACCAGACGTGTGTGTGGCCTCAATCCACAGGAAAAACAAGCCCCCGGGAAGCTAGTGATCAGCATTCCGGTCCCCTTTGCACCCTTATTTAAACACGGTGGTCCTGCTGCACATCGCCCACACAAGGATCCCTACAGTTATGCAGAAAGGGTGCACTTATCTGATTCTGGTAAATGAGCAGTTGGGCCGGTTCCCCAGAGACCACTCTGCTGCCCAGGCAGGTTGAGAGCCCTGGACCCTTCCTCAAGTCCCCCCACACCCCCAAGACTCTGAGTGAGGGCAGCGGCCTTCAGCCAAGTTGACACGCCATGTCTTGCTGAGTAAACGGCACTTCAGGCTCCCCAGTGACTCCGGGATGTGGAACAAGAGCTGGACTCTATCCATGTGCAGCTGACCCTAGCTAGGCACAGTGACCCTGACGGTGGGGGGCACATCCAGTGGTCCTGTAAGCACTCACACATGATCTGGCCCCACACGGCACCTGCAGGGTCCCCCAGCTTGGGCCCCTCCTATGTGGGGCAACTGATCTCTCCAGGGCCAGGTGGCGGAGGCCCTGGGACTCCTCTCAGCCCCCCTAGGGTCCCCAGGCCCGCCCACAGGGCCCTGCCAGAGGGTTCTCAGGGAGGTCTCTCCCCAACTCCTGGGGAAGGAGTAGGAGGGATACTCTCTGGTTCCCGGCACCTTTGAAGGCCCCAGGTTTGGCCCCAGCATGATCACTTCACCAAAGAAGTGCCTCCTGGGGCCCCAAAGCCTGGTTCTGCCACGAGGAAAGGTTCTACAGCCTCACTGATGTGGTGGCGACTGGCCATACCTGGCCACCGGGCCCTTGACACTTGGGAATGCATCTAATTA
>NW_007728077.1:180107-182263 GCF_000696425.1 Galeopterus variegatus | reverse complement strand
GAAAAAAAAAAAAAAAAAAAAAAAAAAAAAAAAAAAAATGCTCATTTAAGCAGCCAACGTGCCTTGTGGTGCCTGGAGGAGGAGAGCTGGGAGGAGGTGGGTTGCTGGCTGCCACTGCCCTCCCTGGACACCACTCACTGCTTGGGGGTGTCGAGTACCCCCGGCTTGGGCCAGCATGATGCTGCCCATTCCCTCTGGACTTGAGGCCGGCTCCACCCCATTAGCCAAGTGGAGCTTTATCCACCTGAGAACTGCCCAGCAGACCACGAGGCCCCAGCGGGACAGACAGGCCCTTGGGGGTCCCGGGGCCTTAGGGTGGGCAGAGGGGCCCACAGACACGCTGACCAAGACCAGACAGGACAGACATGCACCAGAACACACAGATGCTTCCGCTGTGATGAGGAGACCACACGAACAAGGGGGCAAAGCCAGTGGGGGAGGGGTCCTGGAGACAGGGGTGGCAGCCGGAGGAACGGGTGGGATGACAAAGGACAGATCAGAGCAGCTCGGCCACAGGAGACACACCTGGAGCAGCACGGCCCTGAGCCCCACCCGCCCTGGCTCCCCAACCAGACCCTAATGCAACGCCTCTTCTGTCTCCAGCACAGCCACGGTGGGCCTGCCGGCACCAAGGACCCCCCCAGCCGGTGACTGCCACCGGGTGCCTGTGTTCTGAGCCAAGACCAGGAGGGGTCTCTCGGCAACAGAGTGAGGTCCCCATGTCCACACCGTCCACCTGCCCAGGCCAGTCCATGCCAGCCGGGGTCCTGCACCCCAAAGGCAGGCAGAGGTGTGGCCACCAGCTCCCACTGGACTGACTGAGCCCAAGCGGAAAGCTGGGGGCCCCGGGGAGCCGAGCTCCCCTCAGCACTTTAAGGAACAGGTCCCCTCTCTGGGCCGCCCAGGGACAGGCCCACCCCACAGTGGCTTACTAGTGGCAGCACAGTTTCCTGCACACCTTCTATGTGCTGGGGTGCTAAAAGGGGTAGCGCTGCCCCAGGCAAGGGGACAGAGATTCCAGCCACCTCCAGTGCTTGGCAGGCAGGCGTGCGTCCCAGGGAGCAGGGCGGGTGGTCTTCACCCACAGAAACTGCCCCTCACTCCCACAGCACTCCGGCGCCTGCCAGGGCTCAAGCCGGTGAGGAGGCAGCAGTCCGTGAAAAGGCTGCGGTGGCTCTGCTAACGGGTAAGGCCCCAAATGCCACACCCCGGGCGCATCCCGGGAGGAGGGCTGGGGTGGGCAGGCGCTGCCCTCAGGGAAGGGCGTAGGGAGGGACAGGCAGGCGGGGACCACCGGACACGCGGGGAGGAGACAGAGGAGCCGGGGTCGCGGGCAGGGGAGCCACGGAACACAGCAGAGAGCGGGGAGGGCCCCGCGTGTCCTCACCTGGAGTCCTGCTTTCAGGGTCAGCACCTCATCCCCAAAGACAGAGCAGGCGAGAGAGGGGCCCGAGAAGGCAGAGACAGTGATTAAAGGAAGGTGGGCAGCAGGGTCTTCCAGAGGGGGAGGGCAGGAGCAGGGGGAGGCCGGGGCGACACCGTCAGGGCTACAGCCACGGCGACAAGCACGAGAAGCCTGGGGCCCGCCGGTCACTCCCCAGGAGGCTGAGGGTCCCCACCCTGGATCACAGCCTCGGGTGGCCCTCTCTGAGGGGGCGTGGGGCTCCCTCCTCTCCAGCCGACTCCAGCCTCAGGGTCTGCCCTCCCCCTCGACATTGGAGGCCATGCCCACTCCTGTCCCACTGTGACCAGGGCCAGGTGGGGTCAGCTCTTCCCAGTCCCCCCTTGTCCAGAGGACGCTGAGGTCGCGCACGAGCCAACACTATGCTGAGCTGACTCAGCTCTCCTGGCTCCAGCCCTAGCTTTCTCAGCCTCTCTGAGGGGGTGGGCAAAAGCATGGCCAATCTTCTCAGTTCAAGGCAACAACCCTTATCCTCCTGTGGATCTGGGGGGTAGAGGGCCATGTCCTGTTCCTGTGGACAGAGAGGATGGGGTCTGCCCAATTCCGCCTCGCCTCTGCCCAAGCGGCTCTCCAATGTCTCATCAGCTGAGTCCCCCTACAGTCCGGGAGGGCACTGGGGAGGGCGGGCGTCCATCTCAGCCCAGGGTCTGGGGGCTGCAACGTGTGGAGGGGTGGGGGGAGCACACCCAGATCA
>NW_007728077.1:176172-179744 GCF_000696425.1 Galeopterus variegatus | reverse complement strand
TCTCAGCCCAGGGTCTGGGGGCTGCAACGTGTGGAGGGGTGGGGGGAGCACACCCAGATCAGAGAGGCTCGGCAGCTCAGCAAGGGATGCCCAGGTGGGCTGGAGTTCGTCAGACTTGAAATTCATGAAACAATCTTGACTTTCTTTTTAGCACTAGGAAAACAGCAGACTGTTCCTACCCTCTTCTGCCCCGAGTGGAGATGGGCCCACCGGAGTCCCGTGCAAATCCCGCATCTCTAACTTGCCTGACACAAACAGAACCTCGGAGACCAGCGTGGGGACCAGGGAGAGGGAATCAAACTGAGTGCCTGGACAGCTGGAGGCTAGAATCTCCACCAAGGCGGTTATGAGGTGGAGAGAGGACATCCCGATCCTCGGGGAGTGTCAGGGGGTCATCAGCAATCCAAGACCCTCTGCCAAGTGTGTGGGGCAGGGGCCATCCTCCCACCATCTCCCCTGGGGCTCTGCCTCCTGCCCCTGACCCAGAGAGGCAGGAAGGGCGGGAGACCCCACTGGGAGTTTCCACCTGGATGGCCTTGGCTCAGCCCAGCTGCAAACTTGGGCTGAGTGTCTGGAACTACAGGGAGTGCTCCGATAGAACCCCCTGCCTCAGGGTTCCCTAGGGGCTGGACTTATGGGCAGGGAGGGGGGCCCACCAGAGAAGTCCCCCAGCTGTCAGGACCCACGTTGCTGCAAAGTAACTGAAAAGCACTGGGAGGAGGGGTGGTGAGCTAGGAAAAGTGATCTGAGGGCTCACGCCACCACTGGGCAGTGGTAGCACACGCCATCACACGCACATGGAAGCACACACAGGGCCCACATGGCAGTCCCCGTCCTTCCCCCACAACACGCTGTGCACAGACAAGGGGAAGCAGGACCAGACGGGGTGTGCACACAGCAGACACGCCAAGGGCAGCTGGAGGCGGAAGGCACTAACCTTGGAGACGGCTCCGGCTGAGGCTCCTTCCTTCAAACAGAAGCGACAAGAGAGTTAGCAGCCAGCCACTCATGCAGACCCAGGAAAGGGACCTCCCTCCGCACCCACCAAGGGTCCCCTGGCCCACCCAGCCCCCCTCCAGCCTGATGCTCATCCCCACACTCCCATGGGTCAGGGGCTGCACATGAGAGGGCTCAGAGAAGGCTGGACAGATGCAGAAGTAGCCCGCCCACCCCAGAGAGCCCCCTGCCCCTTCTGAGGGAAGGGAACCACAGGGCACCAGGAAGCAGGTCCTCAAGGGCAGAAGGAATTCCAGAAGGGGCCTCAGGATGCTCTGACCTTGACTGCAAGATGCTGCCGCTCGCACTACAAGACACTTGTCTTAATCAGAATCACATTAATAAAGTTTCAAAAAGGAAGTGTATGCTGAAGAAAGCCCTGGAAGGGCAGTTTAATTTTATAATCAATTTTTGGGACAGACAGCTGCTTTGACTTTTTTTTTCCCACCTATAACATAATGGAATTATTCTTTTCCATATAATTTTCCAGTGAGGGGTTGAATTGGCCAACCATTTGCCACAGTCAGCAAGCCGGTTTTCCCAGGTCTGTTCTGCATCCAAGGCTATTTTGGACATTATCCATTTCATTTGGGGTTGACTATCTCTACCGATAAATATTCATTATAAACTGAATAAAAGACTGGTGGCGTGGACTTTTACTCGGCTAATCCACGGGAAGACCACAGGTGCCCTGCTTTGGATGCCATGGGTCTCAGGTCAGTCTGTTGTATCACTAAGTAAGCTCTTTGGTGCACTTCCAAATACTTTACATTACAGGAACCACATCACTGTGACACTGGCAGGGCAAAATGTGACAGCAGAGGCAAGAAGGTATGGCCAGACTACTTGTGTGGGGCTGGGGTCCTTGAGGACCAAACCCCAACCACCCTGACTCTCCATTACACCCTCAGGAGTAACATACACCTCGTTCTGTCCAGGGACACGTGTGGAGTACGGCCTCTGTGGGCACCTCAGCCTTGCAATCCCTCCCCAGGAGCCCCGCCTGGAGGCTGAGGATGCTTTGTCCCAACAGGCATGTCTCGTCACTGGCCCAGGGTCTTACAGTTCACCTCTGCATTAGTTTCCTGTGGCTGCCATAACAAATGAATGCAAACTCAGTGGCATAAAACAATAGAAATTTATTCTCTTGGTTCTGGAGGCCATAAACCCAAAATCAAAGTGTGGCAGGGCTGCGCTCCCTCCGAATGCCCTCAGGGAGAATCTTTCCTGCCTCTTCCAGATTCTGGTGGCTCCAGCGTTCCTTGGCTTGTGGCTACATTGCTCCCATCTTTACCTCTGCCTTCCCATGGAGTTCTCTTCTGGGTCCTCGTGTCTCCTCTTCTGTCTAAGGACAGTTGTCATTAGATCTAGGGCTCACCCACATAATCCAAGATGATCTCATCTCAAGATCCTTAACTTATCTACATCTGCAAGGACACTTTTTTCAAATACGGTCACATTCATAGATTCCAGGGGATGGACATATCTTTTGGGGGGCCAGCATTCAACCCACTGCAGTACACCCTGAAACACTCATGTCCACCTTATGTCCAGAATACATTCAGCTCACACTAACATCCCCCAAAGTCTCACCCAAATACCATTAATTCAAGAAGTCCCAAATTTCATAATCTAAAATCATCTAAATCCCTTAAATTAGGTATGGGTGAGACTCTGGGTGTGCTCCGTCCTGGGACAAAAGTCCTCATGTATAAACTACAAACCTAGAAAACAAATTACCTCAAATAATTATCTTAGAAAACGCAGTGGTAGAACAGGAAGAGGATAGACGTCCCCATTCGAAAAGTGAGAAATAACGAAGGGGTCACCGGTCACCCAAGTTTGAAACCCAACAGGGCAAATTCCACTTGGTTTCAAGCCCTGGAGACAATCTTCAGTGGCTCTTGGCTCTGTGGGCCGCTGCCTCTAGCCCACGCCTCCGGCCTCAGGATCAATCTTCACTCTCTTGAAGGTAGCACATGTTTGCAGCTGAGAAGCTCTTTGAGCCTGTTTCTGTTTGTAGAATCCCACAAGTCCAACAGCCTTGCTTCATTTCATCCATCTCTGTTCCTTTCAGTCCATGCTGGCAGTGTTTCTGCTGGTATAAAATTCCCAGAAACCTTGCGGGTTTCCCAAATGTCGCAGGAATCAATGCCATTAGGCAAGAGGGTCTTCCATACACCTTGCCTGGATAACTCCATCTTTATTCTTGGCTTCTGACTGGCTCCATGAATCACACACCTAATCCCTTCAGCAAAAGGTCATCCTGCGGACTTCTCTCCAGAGCAGCCTTTCCCAACAGCAAATCTCCTAATTCGTTATCCTTTGCAATCTGGAGAGGCGAGAACCTCCCAAATCTTCAAGTTCTGGTTTCTTTTAGCAGTCCCTCTCTCACAGTTCACTATAAGCAGCAAGGAGAAATCAAACTGCACCTTCCATACTTTGCTTGGAAATCTCCTCAGCTAAATATCCAAGTTCATCACTTACAAATTCTTCTCCCATCCAACAGCAGGACACAACCCAGCCAAGATTCTGCCCCCACAACAAGGACTGCCTTTCCTCCGGTTTCCCATATT
>NW_007728077.1:164686-175172 GCF_000696425.1 Galeopterus variegatus | reverse complement strand
CCCAGCCACTCATGCAGACCCAGGAAAGGGACCTCCCTCCGCACCCACCAAGGGTCCCCTGGCCCACCCAGCCCCCCTCCAGCCTGATGCTCATCCCCACACTCCCATGGGTCAGGGGCTGCACATGAGAGGGCTCAGAGAAGGCTGGACAGATGCAGAAGTAGCCCGCCCACCCCAGAGAGCCCCCTGCCCCTTCTGAGGGAAGGGAACCACAGGGCACCAGGAAGCAGGTCCTCAAGGGCAGAAGGAATTCCAGAAGGGGCCTCAGGATGCTCTGACCTTGACTGCAAGATGCTGCCGCTCGCACTACAAGACACTTGTCTTAATCAGAATCACATTAATAAAGTTTCAAAAAGGAAGTGTATGCTGAAGAAAGCCCTGGAAGGGCAGTTTAATTTTATAATCAATTTTTGGGACAGACAGCTGCTTTGACTTTTTTTTTCCCACCTATAACATAATGGAATTATTCTTTTCCATATAATTTTCCAGTGAGGGGTTGAATTGGCCAACCATTTGCCACAGTCAGCAAGCCGGTTTTCCCAGGTCTGTTCTGCATCCAAGGCTATTTTGGACATTATCCATTTCATTTGGGGTTGACTATCTCTACCGATAAATATTCATTATAAACTGAATAAAAGACTGGTGGCGTGGACCTTTACTCGGCTAATCCACGGGAAGACCACAGGTGCCCCGCTTTGGATGCCATGGGTCTCAGGTCAGTCTGTTGTATCACTAAGTAAGCTCTTTGGTGCACTTCCAAATACTTTACATTACAGGAACCACATCACTGTGACACTGGCAGGGCAAAATGTGACAGCAGAGGCAAGAAGGTATGGCCAGACTACTTGTGTGGGGCTGGGGTCCTTGAGGACCAAACCCCAACCACCCTGACTCTCCATTACACCCTCAGGAGTAACATACACCTCGTTCTGTCCAGGGACACGTGTGGAGTACGGCCTCTGTGGGCACCTCAGCCTTGCAATCCCTCCCCAGGAGCCCCGCCTGGAGGCTGAGGATGCTTTGTCCCAACAGGCATGTCTCGTCACTGGCCCAGGGTCTTACAGTTCACCTCTGCATTAGTTTCCTGTGGCTGCCATAACAAATGAATGCAAACTCAGTGGCATAAAACAATAGAAATTTATTCTCTTGGTTCTGGAGGCCATAAACCCAAAATCAAAGTGTGGCAGGGCTGCGCTCCCTCCGAATGCCCTCAGGGAGAATCTTTCCTGCCTCTTCCAGATTCTGGTGGCTCCAGCGTTCCTTGGCTTGTGGCTACATTGCTCCCATCTTTACCTCTGCCTTCCCATGGAGTTCTCTTCTGGGTCCTCGTGTCTCCTCTTCTGTCTAAGGACAGTTGTCATTAGATCTAGGGCTCACCCACATAATCCAAGATGATCTCATCTCAAGATCCTTAACTTATCTACATCTGCAAGGACACTTTTTTCAAATACGGTCACATTCATAGATTCCAGGGGATGGACATATCTTTTGGGGGGCCAGCATTCAACCCACTGCAGTACACCCTGAAACACTCATGTCCACCTTATGTCCAGAATACATTCAGCTCACACTAACATCCCCCAAAGTCTCACCCAAATACCATTAATTCAAGAAGTCCCAAATTTCATAATCTAAAATTGTCCACCTTATGTCCAGAATACATTCAGCTCACACTAACGTCCCCCAAAGTCTCACCCAAATACCATTAATTCAAGAAGTCCCAAATTTCATAATCTAAAATCATCTAAATCCCTTAAATTAGGTATGGGTGAGACTCTGGGTGTGCTCCGTCCTGGGACAAAAGTCCTCATGTATAAACTACAAACCTAGAAAACAAATTACCTCAAATAATTATCTTAGAAAACGCAGTGGTAGAACAGGAAGAGGATAGACGTCCCCATTCGAAAAGTGAGAAATAACGAAGGGGTCACCGGTCACCCAAGTTTGAAACCCAACAGGGCAAATTCCACTTGGTTTCAAGCCCTGGAGACAATCTTCAGTGGCTCTTGGCTCTGTGGGCCGCTGCCTCTAGCCCACGCCTCCGGCCTCAGGATCAATCTTCACTCTCTTGAAGGTAGCACATGTTTGCAGCTGAGAAGCTCTTTGAGCCTGTTTCTGTTTGTAGAATCCCACAAGTCCAACAGCCTTGCTTCATTTCATCCATCTCTGTTCCTTTCAGTCCATGCTGGCAGTGTTTCTGCTGGTATAAAATTCCCAGAAACCTTGCGGGTTTCCCAAATGTCGCAGGAATCAATGCCATTAGGCAAGAGGGTCTTCCATACACCTTGCCTGGATAACTCCATCTTTATTCTTGGCTTCTGACTGGCTCCATGAATCACACACCTAATCCCTTCAGCAAAAGGTCATCCTGCGGACTTCTCTCCAGAGCAGCCTTTCCCAACAGCAAATCTCCTAATTCGTTATCCTTTGCAATCTGGAGAGGCGAGAACCTCCCAAATCTTCAAGTTCTGGTTTCTTTTAGCAGTCCCTCTCTCACAGTTCACTATAAGCAGCAAGGAGAAATCAAACTGCACCTTCCATACTTTGCTTGGAAATCTCCTCAGCTAAATATCCAAGTTCATCACTTACAAATTCTTCTCCCATCCAACAGCAGGACACAACCCAGCCAAGATTCTGCCCCCACAACAAGGACTGCCTTTCTTCCGGTTTCCCATATTGTCCCTCACTTCTTTCCGAGCCCTCCCCAGAGGCACTTTTAATTTCCACATTTCCACCAACCTCTCTTCAAGGCAATAACTCTTCCAACCTCTACCCAGTACCCAGTTCCAAAATCACCTCCACACTTTCAGGTATTTGTCACAGCAGCACCCCACTTCCCAGTGTCAGAATCTGTATTAGTTTGCTACAGCTGCCATAACAAAGCACCACGGGCTGGGTGGCTTGTAAAAAGAGAAATTCATTCTCTCACAGCTCTGGAGGCAGAAGTCTGAGGTTATGGTGGGCAGGGCCGCGCCCTCTCCAGAGGCTCTAAGGGAGGGTCCTTCCTGCCTCTTCCAGCTCCTGGTGGCTCCAGGTGTCCCTTGGCTGTGGCTGCGTCCCTCCAGTCTCTGCCTCCAACTTCACGTGGCTTCTCCCTGCCTGTGTGTCTCCCAGTTGTCCTCTCTTTGTAAGGACATTCACAATTGAATTCAGAGCCCACCTGGAAAATCTGGGATGACTCATGTGTGATCACATTCACAGGTTCCAGTCCATGTATGTATCTTTGGGGGAGAGGGGCCACCATTCAACCCACTGCAGCCCTGCTGCCCCACTGAGGGCTCTTCAGAGACAGAGAACTGCTTAAGGACAGCCCTCAGCATGGGAGCCCTGACACGTTCCCTTGCTCCCCACTTCTCCTTTGAGCAAGTCTTCCACACACCCATCTCTGTGCCCAAGCGCTCTGAGAGTCGTAGATTCTGTGATTCAAAGAGAACCAGCAGGTGCCACCAGCACCCTGGGAAGATGCAGGGTTGGGACGCTTCTTCGCTCAGGGGGCCCAAGTATCAGCCGTGAGTGGAGCCCCCCGGCCCCACACAGGGCTCCACCCCTCGCTCCCCCATCCCTACCTTTGTGCCCACCTCCAAGCCAGCTGCCCTTCTGGGAAGAAGAGCCCAGACAAGGTCAGCAGAAGAGGAAAGCGGAACCACCACCATCACAAGTCCAGTGGCCACGCACGTCCAGGGAGCTCCCTGGAGTCCCAGGCCACTCTCCGGGGCCGAGACCTGGCATTTGCTGAGTCCTCCATGGGCAGCTGGGGCCCCTCAGCAGCGCTGAGACGCCCACCCCGCCCTGAAGCTCCAGCCCAGCCTGGGAGCCTGGAGCCCCCGCTGCTGACCTGAAGGTGAGTCCAGATTTGCTCTTGAGGTTCCGCAGCAGCTCCAGCTGGTTGAGAGGTGGGATGAGTCTGGGGCGAGAGAAGGAGAGGCCAGTGAGCTCCCCGCCTGCCTGAGTCCTGCTCCCACCAGTGTCCACTTCATGTGGGAGCTGGTGTGAAATGCCAGGGGCCCAGGCTCAGCAACGGCCTCTCTCCAGGCTCTGGGAGCTGTCCTCATTCTCTGGGCTGCTCCTGGGGCCTCAGGCGCTGGAAGTGGGCTGTGACCAGCCCAGACAGCAGAGGGGAGTGGCATGTAGGCCGTCCCTGGAGACCCCAACTGCTCGGCGAAGGGCGGGATTCAGAGCAAAAGTGGGGGTCACCTCCCTCCCCTCCTGTCCCCCTTCTGATCCCTGAACATCTCTGAGGGCCGCACGGCTGCAGATAGCCCCAGACAGCCCCAGACACACGGAGGGCCCCAGAGCCTCTCTGCAGAACCAGTTTCTCCGCCAAAGCTGGGGATGGGGGTAGCAAGGTCACAGAAAAGGGCTTTCCAGGCCTGCAAGATGTGCCGCCTAAACAGCCGGAGGAGGAGCCTGGTCTCATCAGGCCCAGATATCTTGGGAACTCCGGACAGGCTGCCTGGCTCTGCTGTGAGACCCCCTCTTCCCAGACTTGGTGATGCTCACCCCCAACAGCCTCAGGCCAGGCCCCTGCCTGCCTGCCAAGATATTTGGCCACTCCACAGCCACGGCCATAGGACCAGGGCCAGAGTCCAGGTACAGCAGCCTCACCCAGGAAGGGTTTGGGAGCCAAGTCCCCTCCCAATGTCTGGGCAAAGCTTCCTGCTCCTCCTGTCCACCCCCCTCTTAACAACCTCATTCTCCACTTCAGCCTCCCAGCTTCCCCCAGACATCTGTCCCCCCTGTTCCCCCAGACACTCTGTCCCCCTTGCCCCCCCTGGGCTCTCTGTCCCAAAAGCCCCTGCCCAGCTCCATGACACCCTCACTCTGGAGAGGCCTCACAGCACCGACTCCTCCTGGTGCCCCATTCGGCATCCCACGTCCCAGTCATATTCCAAGACCCCGATCCAGGGCTCCAGGCCCACCTCCATCTTCAGTCTCCATCCCCCTTAAGCCCAGCTGCAGAACACTCCTTACAGCAGCCACATCCTCACCTCTCTCTAGGACCTCATCCTGACATTGTGTGGCATGGTCAACCACCTCCGAGCCCCGACCCTCCTCCACACGGTCACCTCCCCTGGAGACCCCCCTTCCGTGTCACCTCCCTCCGCCTGCAGGCCAGGCCTAGCCCACCTCACCTGGACTCTTCTAACCCCCAGCCCTGATCCTCCAGCTGTGCCAGACGTGCCCAGCATCCTAGCCATTCTCCTGCTCAAACACTCAATGGCTCCCCACTGGCTCCAAAACGACGGGACCCACAACTCCACTGGCCCTCTGGGCCTGCGGCTGGGCTGTCCCTCCACACACTCCCTCCCCCAGCCACACTCCCAGATCCCATCTTCCCTGGCTCCTCGGCCAGGGGTGCGCCCTCTGCACCACCTTCCACCTGCCACACTGCCTCTGGGTCTCCCTCTGCTGGCTGAGCAGGTTATGAGCAAGTGTGGCCGCCCTGGTACCTCTTTGTTCCTCAGCAGCCCCGGCAGAGCCAGGCCCTGGAGGTCCCTGGAAATGCTGGTGGGAGGAGGTCCTGTGAGCTGGCTGTTCCTCTCCCCCTTCCTGCCCAATCCCTCCCCCAGAGAGCTGTCCACTGCCAGGTGGGTCAGGACCAACCAAGCAGGCACCCGGCAGTCAGGCCAGTCAGCTGGTGCCATGGGTGCAGTAGAGCCCCCAGGTTGGCCAGCATCTGTCCACGGGGGCACAGCTGGCCCCCCATACCCTCCCCTCAGGCCCAGTTTAGAGACACAGGATGTCATGCCTCAGACACACAGAGCAGCAGAGCTGGGGACGGGCATGTGGGTAGCAGGGCCGAAGTGGGGCCCTGCACACAGCCCTGGCCACCTTCGGGGCAGTCGTGGAGGGTGCAACATGCCAACAGGAGGGGAAGTGGGGTGCCTCCCAGGAGAGAGCAGAGGCTGGTCTGGGGGTCAGCCAGCTTCAGGGGGACAACTCCAGCCACCCAGGCCCAGGACCAGAGGGATTCCCCAGATGCTGGGGGCATCTTATTTCTGAGTGTAGCACCAGCTGGAGAAGATGGACCAAAGCAACCACCAGGTTCAGGAGGAGCCTGTCAGCCTGACGCAGCCCGGGCAGCCTGCAACCCCAGGAGTGTAGGAGAAGGTGGCTTCTGAGGTCTGCAGCAGGAGGGTGCTGGGCAGAGGCGCCCATGGAAACTCAGGCCCCTCCCATCTGTGGTCTTGACCCTCCACTGCCACGGCAGTTCCCTCCCTTCTGGAAATGGAGAGGTTCCCAGAGGGAAGGGCAGCTCAGTGCTCCCTGGAAGGATGAGTTACCCAGCAGATGCACCCCAGGAGCCTCCCGGTCTGTGGGGAGGGGCCGCCCCAGATTCTGAAGGGCTGGGCTCACACTCTGGCCATCACCTGCACAAGCCCCATCCACTCCACAGGTAGGAACCTTGGCACGTTGCCAGAGTGGAAGTTCAGCAGCACCCTGTCTGAGCACAGACCCTGTTTCCCACCTTCAGGCTGCAGTCTAACATGCCACAGGGGAGGCCACCAGGGCGAACACACTCATCAGAAACGGGGACATGCCCTGGGAGCATTTCTGCTCCCAGAACTTGACACTGCCCCGTGACACATGGAAAGACTTGGGGGGACTTAAGACCAGGAAGGGGTACCCCAAAGCAGGGCCCCAGAGGTGAGCCACCCCGGCAGAGGCCCTCGTGTGCAGGAGCAAAATGGTCACTGGCCTGGGGTTTGTCTGATACACTCCCTTGGCCCAGACACGGTGCCCTGAGCCAGGGTGGAGGGAGCCCCCACCCACCACTCCTCTGCTCATAAGGGGCGCGGGCACGACCATAGCTACTAACACAAGGCACGAAGCAGGACGAGGACCAGAAGGCAACCTGAGGACACACCACACGGATCCAGCAACAAGGAAGCAGCGGCTGATGGGGAACCCGGAGGTAGGGTGGGGAGGGTCGGCGGTAGGTCCAGGGAAAGGACATGGGTGGGACATGTGGGCACCAGGCAGCGGGGCCATGGTGGCAAGGCCTGACCACACCCAGCGTGGGGCCACGGGGCCAGGCAGAGGTGCAGGGGTGCTGAGCCAGACAGCCCCAGCTCTGCCACCCGGTGGGAGTGGGGCCCCAAGAGCTCGCCCCAGCAGCCCCCAACAGAGAACAGAACTACACACACGGCCTTCTGTCCCATGCATTTCCTACCTGGAGGCCCCGTAGGTTTGGGTTTGCGAGCTTTCAAGTGTTTTCACACACACACAAAGGGGAAAAAAATGTAAAGAAAGAACGGGATAAGAAAAAGAAAACAAAAAAAATAGTCAAGGAAAGTGGGGGAAACAACAGAACAAAGAAAATTAGCACGAGGGTCAATTATACCCCTGCCACCCCGGGGCTGAGAGCCACCGCCTCGCAGGAGCACAATGCAGGGTGACCCCAAATGCCCACACCTTCAAGAAAGATGGGCATGGCCAGGACCCCAAGGCTCATCCTTCCAGAAGGTGCTCGGTGGGGCAGATGCTGGGGGGTGGCAAGGCAAGCCCAGAGGACCATCGCCAAGGACCCTCTCCCCAGGTGACTCACCCTATAGAGCAGGTGGCAGGTGGGGATGGACTCTGGCCTGCTCAGCCCTCATTGACTTCAGGACCTTCAAGAGGACCCCTCCCCCTCCCAGCCTAGAAGACCCAGCAGAGTTCAGCGCCCACCTGGCAGTGGATAGACGGTGGACGCAGAGGCTCCAGGGGACAGAAGCGCCCCTGGGGGAGGTCGGGGAATCCTCACGCTGGGAGACACTCAGGCTCAGGGGCACCCACCTCAGAGCAGAGGGCAGGCGGCAGGGTGGTTCCCACCCTAGGAGGGCTCTGGGCCCAGGGAATGAAGCCTGCGGGGACCACAAGTGCGGGCCCATCTCAGACCTTAATCTAAGCAAGAGCCAGACACAAACAAATCCCAGGGGTCTGCCACCTGCCCTTAGAAGACTGAAAAAATGGAAAGCTGACCTCTGACCATGTGGACTCATGGGGCCTGTCAGCGCTGCCTCTGCTGGCAACCCCAGAGTGGCACTTTCTGGGCCCCTTTGGAAAAGGGGTCTGCTGAGGGGTCCCTGGAGGTATCTGTGTGCTCTGTCCTGTTGGGGGGCACCTGGGAACCCCAAGATGATGTGGGCCTCATGGTACAGAGCTTGTGTAGTCTGGGGTCACTTTCCCTCCCCCACACTGAGAACCTGGTCCTCACTGAAGGACAGGGGTCACGACTGCCTTTCTGCTGTGAGGCTGGGCCGAGCTAGCCCAGTGCGCGGAGGTCCAGAGCGCAGCTGGGCATTTACCTGGTCCACGCTCTCTGGGGAGGGGCCTGTCCTCGCAGTGCTCACAACACAGTGCCACCCACAGCAAGGGACACAGAAAGCAAAGGGGCGGGGAATGGACTGAAAAGAAAAGCTGCAACGCTACAAAACAAAGAGCAAAATTAATATTTCAAAATAAACCGCACACAGAATTCTTCTTTGAAAAGCACACTTTAAAGAAAAAAGAAACGAAAACCAATCAGTCAAAACAATGAACAACGAAAAGTGGGCCAAGAGCACGCAGGGGCGTGGCCAGGGCTGGCAGTACCTGTACATGGGCACTGTCACCGTGCGCTCGTAGTACTGCCATGTTGAATGCAGGTCAGTGCGCGACAGGTTGGTGGCATAGAACCTCCAGGCGGACTGCAGAGGGAGACAGCACGAGGGTCAGCGAGGGGCGCCTGTGCCTGTCCCAACCCCCGTAGCCTCAGTTTACCCAGGTAGCACGGACACTCCGCTGCCTGCCGCAGCAGTGCAGCCTGGGCAGGCGGCACGGATTGCCACCTGCTCCTGGCCTCGCGGGTCTGCAGGGACGCAGCATGTTCTTTCCTCGCACTGTGTCTTACCTGACGCCTGGTGGGTGGATCCTGTCACAGCAGTTAACTTCCCGCCCTCCCCAATCCAAGCAGGGACGCGACCCCAGGAGCTGGAGGGCAGATGGGGCCAGGGTCACATGCGCTATCCTCCCAGGCTGGTGGCCCAGGCCAGGTGGCTTCCCCAGTTGAAGGGAACAGGGGCTCTGGGCATGGCTGGGTCTTAAGCCTGCCAGTGAGACTGACCTACACCCGGCCTGGACTTCTGGTCCCTATACTTTGTGTTTTTAGTGGCGAAATACACATAACATAATATTAACCATGTTAGCAGCTGGAAAGTGCACAGTTCAGAGGCGTTTCGTACATTCAGCGCTGTGCACCCATCACCACTGATTCCACAACCTCTTCCTCCCCCCAGAAGGAAGCCCCACCTCTCCTGCCCCCCGGCCCTGGCAACCACCATTCTGCATTAATCTCTGTGGACTTCCCTATCCCGGGTAGCTCCTATCAATAGAATCACACAGCACGTGGCCTTTTCCGTCTGGCTTCTTTCACTGAGCAGTGTCCTCAGAGTCCATTCCTGTTGCAGTGCTGCAGCTGGACAGAGCTTCATTCCTTCTCACAGTTAAATATACTCAGCTGCACCAGCACGTCACATGTCACCTCCCCACTCATCCACTGATGTACATGTGGGTTGCTTCCACTTTTTCGCTATTGTGAATAATGCTGCTGTGAACATCTGTGTACAGGTTTTTGGCTGAACACCTGTTTTCAATTCTTTTGGGTGTGAACCCAAGAGTGAAATTGCTGGTCATATGGTAACTCCATGTTTAACTTTTTAAGGAACCACCAGACTGTTTTCCACAGTGGCTGCACCATTCCACCTTCTCACCAGCACTGTATGACGGTTCCGGTTTCTCCACATCCTCACCAACACTTACTTTTCATTTTTTAAAATTTTAGTCAACCCAGTAGATGTAAAGTGGTATCTCATTATGGTTTTGGTTTGTATTTCCCTAATGGCTAATGACATTGAGCATCTTCTCATGTGCCTATTGGTCATCTGTATAATTTCTTTGGAAGAGATATTTATTCAAATCCTTTGCCCAACAAAACTTCGGGTTTTTTGTCTTTTTTTGGTGTTGAGTTATATGAAATCTTTATATATTCTGGTTACTAAACCGTTGTTACATATATGATTTACAAATATTTTCTCCCATTCTGCAGGTTTCTTTCACTCTCTTGAGAGTGCACTTTAATGCACAAAAGTGTTTAATTTTGATGATGTCCAATTTTTCTTTTGTTGCTTATTGTTTGGTGTCATATAAAAAAATCAAAATCATGGAGACTTTTATCTATGTTTTTTCCTCAGTATTTTTATGCTTTAGCTACAATATTTAGGTTACTGATCCATTTCTAGTTAATTTTTGATATGGTGTAAGGTAAGGATCAAACGTCATTCTTTTAAAAACGAATGTCCAGTTGTCCCAGCACGATTCGCTGAAGAGACTATTCTTTCCCCATTGGATGAACTTGGCACCCTGTGAAAAATCAACTGACCACAGATGCATGGGTTTATTTCTGGACTCCCAATTCCATTCCATGGATTTGTCTGCCTACCCTTATGTAAGTGCCACACTGTTT
>NW_007728077.1:161892-163662 GCF_000696425.1 Galeopterus variegatus | reverse complement strand
TGGAGATAGTTTTAGTTCTTCCTTTCTAATCTGGATGTCTATGGTTTTCTTTTGTTTGTTTGTTTTTCTTGCCTAATTGCTCTGGCTAGAACTCCCAGTACAATGTTGAGTGTAAGTAGAAGGGGACTTCAAAAATTTTGTGGGGAAATGGGAATTAAAGGATAAAAATAAAAAACATAAACTATATTTGTATTAGTCCATTTTTGTTGCTTATAACAAAATACCTGCAACTGGGTGATTTATTAAAAAATGAAATTTGTTGCTTGCAATTTCTGAGGGTGGAAAGCCCAAAGTCCATTTGGTAGTGGTGACCATGACCCAGGGGTCTCACATTGCAAGGTGTTGGAAGCAGAGAGAGCAGAGAGAGAGAGACTCTCCTCTTCTTTTAAAGCCCTCAGAGCTATGTCCCTGACCACCATTTTTAATCCATTCACTACTGCATGGTCCTACAATCCAATCACCTCTTCAAGGCTCCATCTTTCGATTACCATAATAGGATTGCTCACCCTCTTAACAGTCACAGTGGGGCTGTTTCTAATACAAAAAACTTGGGGAACACAATTCAAGCTTCAATGAGTTTTGGGGGACATAATTCAATCCACTACAATATTTCTCAACATAAGCTCTATCAACTTCAAGACACTTTTGTAAGTGATGATACCAACCATTTAGTTCATCCCTAAAGAACTGAGGGTCCTGGGAATTTAACCATGTCAATGTAGTCTTCTTTATATTATTAAATGAAGAAAAATAGCTGCCCTCTAAAGATATTTTATGATTAGGAAACAACAAAGTCAAGGGTTTGGACCCCTTACCAGCCAGCCAACAAAAACAAACAAAAAAAAAGGTTTGGAAACAAGAGGTCAGGAGCCAAATCAGGACTGTACAGTGGATGCCTAATGACTTCCCATCAAAAATCTCACAAAATTGCCCTTGTTTGATGAGAGGAAAGAGCAGGAGCATTGTCATGGTGGGGAAGGACCTCTCTGGTAAAATTTTCCCAGGTGTTTTTCTGCTAAAGCTTTGGCTAATTTTTCTCAAAACACTCTCATAATAAGCAGATGTTATCATTCTTTGGCCCTCCAGAAAGTCAACAGCAAAATGCCTTGAGCATCTCAAAAAACCATTGACATGACCTTTGCTCTTGACCCATCCATTTTTGCTTTGACTTGACCACTTCCACCTCTTGGTAGCCATGGATTTGATTGTGCTTTGTCTTCAGGACTGTCCTGGTAAAGCCATGTTTCATCTCCTCTTACAATTCATCAAAGAAATGCTTCAGGATTTTTATCCCACTTGTTTAAAGTTTCCATGGAAAGCTCTGCTCATGTCTGCAGCTTATCTGGGAGCAACAGTTTCAGCACCCATCAGGCGGAAAGTTTGCTCAAATGTAATGTTTCAGTCAGAATTGTGTAAGCTGAGTCAGTTGAGATGTCTGTGGTGTTCGTTATTGTTTGTGTTCTTAATCACCAGTCTTCTTCAATTAGGGCATGAGCAAGATTAATTTTTTCCTCCCAAACTGACATGGATGGTCTGCTGCTGCAGCCTTCATTTTCAACATTGTCTCATCCTTTCTTAAAATGAGTTATCCATTTGTAAACTGCTGATTTCTTTGGAGCATCACTCCCATAAATTTCTTGTGAAGCATCAGTGATTTTACCATTCTTCCGCCCAAGCTTTCCCATAAATTTGATGTTTTTTCTTGCTTCAATTTTAGCAGAATTCATGTTGCTCTAATAGGGGCTCTTTTCAAACTGATGTCTTATCCTT
>NW_007728077.1:127254-160678 GCF_000696425.1 Galeopterus variegatus | reverse complement strand
TGTCTTTTTTGTGACCAGTAAGGGGATCGCAACCCTTGATGTGGTGTCGCCCACACTGCACTCAGCCAGTGAGTGCACCGGCCATTCCTATATAGGATCCGAACCCACGGCGGGAGCGCCGCACTCTCCCGAGTGCGCCACGGGGTCAGCCCTGTGGCATTCTTTTCTTATGATGTCTTTATTTGACTTTAGTATCAGGGTAATGATGTCTTCTACAATGAGTTAGAAAGTGTTCCTTCTTACCTTTTGGAAGACTTTGATAACAACTGGTGTTAATTCTTCTTTAAATGTTTGGTAGTATTCACCAATAAAGCCATCTGATCCTGGATTTTCTATGTTGGGAAGTTTTTGATTAATGACTCAATCTCTTTGCTTGTTATAGGTCTGTTCAGATATTCTATTTCCTGAGTCAGTTTGGTAGATTGTGGGTTTCAAAGAATTTGCCCATTTTACCTGGGTTGTCAAATTCTTTTGGGCACAATTGTTCATAGTATCTTCTTACAATCATCTTTGTTTCTGTAAGGTCAGTAATAACATTCCCACTTTCATTTCTGGTTTTGGTAGCTTGAGTGTTCTCTCTTCTTAGTCTAACTAAAAGGTTGCCAATTTAGTTGATTTTTTTCAAAGAATAAACGTTTAGTTTCATTGATTCTATTGTTTTAAGTTTATCTCTGTGCTAATCTTTGTTATTTTTCCTTCTGCTTGCCTAGGGTTTTGTTTGCTCTTCTTTTTCTAGGTCCTTAAAATATACGTTTAGGTTATTAAGTTGGATTTTTTCTTCTTTTGTGGGTGGGGGGGCAATGGCCATTACAAGGATTGAACCCTGGACCCTGGTGTTATCAGCACCATGCCCTAACCAACTGAGCTAACCAGTCAGCCCTCTTCTTTTCTAATATAGGCATTTACAATTATAAATTTCCATACAGCACTGCTTTCACTGCTTCCCTTAAGTTCTAATATGTTATGTTTTCATTTTTATTCATATCACACTACTTTCTAATTTCTGTTGTGATTTTTTCTTTGGTGCATTGGTTGTTTAAGAATGCGCTATTTAATTTCTACATATTTTGGATCTTCCTATTTTCCTTCCATTATTGATTTCTAGTTTTATTCCACAGGGATCAGAGAAGACACTTGTACAAATAAATTCTAAAAGATTGAAATGAGACTTGTTTTGTGGCCTAATATATGGTCTATCCTGGAGAATATTCCATGTGCACTTAAAAAGAATGCATATCCTGGGCCGGCCCGGTGGCGCACTGGAGAGTGCGCCGCTTGGGAGTGCAGAGGCGCTCCCGCCGAGGGTTCGGATCCCATGTGGAGACCGGTTCCCGCTCACTGGCTGAGCGCGGTGCGGGCGCAACACTGAGGGTTGCGATCCCATTACCGGTCAGTAAAAAAGACAAAAAGGGGAAATACAGAATGCATATCCTGCTGTTGTTGGGTGAATTGTTTTATAGCTGTCTCCTAGGTCTAGTTGGTCCATAGTGTTGTTCAAGTTCTCTATGTCGTTAGTCTAGTAGATGTTTCCATTACTGAAAGTGGGGTGTTGAAGTCTCCAACCATCATTGTTGAACTATTTCATACTTCATTTCAGTCAGTTTTTGCTTCACATAATTTGGGAGCTCTGTTATTAGGTGTGTATGTATTTACAATTGTTATATCCTCTTGATGAATTGACTCTCATCAATATACATTATTGTTTGCCTCTTATAACACTTCTTGACCTAAGTTTATTTTGTCTAATATTGGTATAGCCATCTCAGCTCTTTATATTACTATTTGCATGGAGTATCTTTCCTTTCACTTGCAACCTATTGTTGTTGTTGTCTTTGGATCCAAAGTGAGTCTCTAGACAGCATATGCTTGGATAGTTTTTTAATCCATTCTTCCAATCTCTGCCTCTTAATTAGAGAGTTTAATCCACTTACATTTAAAGTAATTACTGATAAGGAAGGACTTAATTCTACCATTTTGCTATTTGCTTTCTATATGTCATATCATTTTTGTTTCTCAATCTCTCCATTACTGCCATCTTTAGTGTTTAATCTCTTTTTTCCAGGGTATCATTTTGATTTCCTTCTTTTTTCCTTTTCTGTGTATTTTTTAGTTATTTTACTAATGGCTTCCCTGAGGATTATGATTAACATCTTAAATTTATAACAATCTGCTTGAATTAATACCAGCTTAGCTTCAACATTTATACATAAACCATGTTCGTATACTGCTCCATTTATGTCACTACTGTTCCAAATTACATCTTTAAACATGTGTGCCCAGAAATATAGATTATGATTATTGCCTTATACATTTATCTTTTAAGTCATATAGGAAGAAAAGGTGGATTATAAACCAAAAATATAGTAATATTGGCTTTTATATTTACCTATGTATTTACCTTTGTATTTACCATATGGCTTGAGTTACATGTCTAGTGTTCTTTAATTTCAGCCTAAAGACCTCCCTTTAGCACTTCTTGTAGGGCAGGTCTACTAAATTTGAACTCTTTCAGCTTTTGTTTATATGGGAATGTTTTAATTTCTCCTTCATTTTTGAAGATAGTTTTGCTAGATATAGAATTCTTGGTTGATGAGGTTTTGTTTGTTTATTTGTTTTGTTTGTTTGTTTGTTTTGTTTTCTATGACTTTAATGCCTTTTGGCCTCCATAGTTTCAGGTGAGAAATTGGCTGTTAACCTTATCAAGAATCCCTTGTAAGTGAGGAATTACTTCTCTCTTACTGCTTTCAAGATTCTCTCTTTTTCTTTGAGTTTCAACAGTTTGATTATAATGTGTCTTAGTGGGGGTCTCTCAGAGTTTACACTACTTGGAGTTCTTGAACTTCTTTGATGTGAAGATTCATGTCTTTCATCAAATTTGGGAAGTTTCTGACCACTACTTCTTCAAATATTCTTTTTGCCCCATTCTCTCCTCTCCTGTGACTCCACACATGTGAGTGTTGGTACACTTGATGGTGTCCCTTAGATCTCTTAGGCTCTGTTCGTTTTTCTTCATTCTTTTTTCTTTCTGATCTTCAGACTGAATAATTTCAATTGACCTATCCTCAAGTTTGCTCATTCTTCTTTCTACCTGTCCAAGTTCACTGCTGAATCCCCTTTAGTGATTTTTTTCATTTTAATTATTGTACTCTTCAGCTCCAGAATTTCTATTTGGTTCCTTTTTATAATTTATATCACTTCATTGATATTCTGTATTTGGTGAGACATCATTCTCCTGATTTTGTTGTTGTTGTTGTTCTTGTTCTTTTTCATGGTTTCCTTTAGTCTTTTGAGCATATTTAAGCCAGTTGACTTAAAGTCCTTGTCTAGGAAGACAAATATCCTGGATTCCTCAGGGACAGTTTCTTTTCTTTTCTTTCCTTTTCCTGTGAATGAACCATGCTTTATAGTTTCTTTGCAAACCTTATAATTTTTTGTTTGAAAACTGGAATGTTTTGAATATCATAATGTGGTAACTCTGTAAATCAGATTATCCTCCTTGCACAGGGTTTTTTTGTTGCTGCTTGTTGTTGGTTATAGTTGTTTGTTTAGTGACTTTCCTAAACTATCTTATAAAGACTGTACTCTTTGTCATGTGTGGTTAATAAAGTCTCTGTTTCATTATCTTAGTAGTCAGCTAGTGATTTGACAGAGACTTCCTTAAACCCCTGGAACCAAAGAGGGAAAAAATAATAATCTTTTAGTCTTCACAGATTTGCTCTGTGTTGGGGCATCCCTTCAACACTCAGACAAGCCATTTACAACTTTGCCTTGGCCTTCACTTCATGCTTGCATGGAGCCTAAAGATCAGCCTGAGGTGAAAGCTTAGGATCTTCTTCAGTGATTTCTGAGCATGAGTCCAACTCTTGCCACATGTGTAGCCATCTGGATTTTAATGGGGCCAACTTCTCCTTTTATCTCCTTTCCTAGCCTCTTTCTTCCCAGGCTTTTTGATCTGTCTGTTTCTTATCCCATCTGCTATCCCTTGTCCCAGGTAGCTGTGGCTGGTATATTTGCTTCTAAATGTTTTTGACAAACCCTCACTCAGAGATCACTACAGTCACTAGAAAGTTTTGAGGTGGACAAAACAAGGGCAAATGCCTAAGCTGATCTCTTTGGAAGCCATTAGAGAGGTCAAAATAAACAACTGCCACTTGAGGGGAACAAGGTCCATATTATCCCCTCTGACACCAGCAAATCACACCTAGAATGCCAGCCACCATCCCTGTGGTGGCCACAGATCTGGGGAGTGGGCATACACTCTTACTAAAACTTAGCAGCTTCTTTCTTCATTAAGCATTCCCCTGGCTGTTATAAAATTTTTATTAGGTTCCAGAGTCCCCAAAAAATTAGTCCTGTCATTTTTTTTGCCAGCTTAATCATTGCTTTAGTGGTAGGATGGGGTTTTGGAGTTCCCTACTCTTCCATTTTCAGTGACATCCCTGTTCCCAACACTTTAATCTGGAAATCCCTCCACCAGGCTATGGAGTTCTGGGACGTGGTTCTGGGCCCTCTGCTTCCTGATCCTGAGCCCTCTCACTCCCACCCACCCACCACAGACCTACCAATTCAAGCCAAAGCCTGGGGTATCTTCTCCTTGTCCCCCTCTTTCCCTCACTCTTCAGGTTCTGTCCATCCTGCCCTTCTCTTCTTCAGGTCCCTGTCTGAGCCCACACCCACCCTGGGTTCAGGGCCAAGGCCGTCACAAAAAACACAAGGGCATCTGCCCACTCTTGGGGACCTTGATACAGGGTTGGTGGTGTGTCCCCCTGCTCCCCTCCCCCACCGCCACCCCACTGGTATTCAGAGCCCAGCTCAGGGGCTCTGGCTGAGGCTGTAAGTTCCCTTGGGAAGAAGCATTTCTCCCAGCAAGACCATGTACAAAAGCTGTGAGGTTAAGGCTGGGGCCAGCATCCTGACTTCCAAAAGACACAGATGACCACTCTGGTGCCCTGAGAACATGAAGGGCCCTGGAGTCTCCTTGGCACTTCTCCACCTGGCCTTTTCCTCTCAGGGAGCCAAGAATCACACCCAGGTTATGGACTGCTTAACAAACAAAAAAAGATCCCTTCCTGCTCTGGGAATTCACGCAGCTGGGCCCCCAGACTTCACAAGATCAGCTGCTCTTGGAGGAAGGACCCTCTGACCCACAATTCCACTGCAGAAACTTTGCCCTGTGACCAGTGATGTTTTACAGCCCTGGAATAACCTCAACATCCATCCACAGGGAACACCTCACAGCTTGAAGCCTGACATGCTGCATGTGTCCAGACACGGAAGGCATCTGGGACACCACAAGTGGGCAGGCAGGCAGGTGTGGCCCTGCCCTGAGAACAATATTTAGAGGACTGCACAGAGGCATGACTGGTCCCTGGAAAGACGCCCAAGCCACTGCTAAGAGTGGAACAAGGTGTGGTCCATGTGCTCAGTTTGTGCTTTCCCTGCACCATTTAAACCTTTTAACCACACAGACCTGCAGTCGCTTTTTTAAACTGTCAATAGT
This sequence comes from Galeopterus variegatus, assembly GCF_000696425.1. Classification (NCBI taxonomy): domain Eukaryota; kingdom Metazoa; phylum Chordata; class Mammalia; order Dermoptera; family Cynocephalidae; genus Galeopterus; species Galeopterus variegatus. The sequence continues at coordinate 155,178 of NW_007728077.1, read as the reverse complement.
GGAGTGAGATCGTGAGGCATTTTTGCTCTTCTTTATACTCCTTTGCATTTTAAAACATTGCTGTTGGAGTTTCTATGGTGAAAAATACACACACACAAAGATAAAAGCAGGCTGGACCCAGGGCCAAGCCCACAAGAGCCACATCTTTAAAAAAGAAAGATGGGAGAGAGGCTAGATCCACATCCAGCCAGCACTAAATCCCAGTCAACTCCAAGATGGACTCTGGGGGAAGCTGCAGGAATGTCTGGCCCCAGGAGTCCTGCTGTCTGGCTCACATTTTTAGGGTGGCTCAGGGACCTCCTGCTGGATGACAAAGTGGCCACTGTGTCCTATACAACCTCCTTGGATTCTTGAGAGGTGACCTGTCTGCAGAAGCTGATGCAGCTGCTTCCCCAGGGTGCTGGGGAGGGTGGTCTAGCAGTACTTGTCACAGCCTGGCCTGGGGCAGGCACCCACACAGGACGAGGGCCACCCTAGCATCACCATATGTGTCGCTGCTATGCAACCACAGGTGTCTGAATGGTCCCTCAACACCTGCATTAGAGTCCTCATTTCCCCGACATGTTCCCACAGAGGGACAAGGGCTGTGGCCCCGTCCACAGACAGAGATGCCTGAAGATGGCCACCTTAGACAAGGTGGCACCAGGACAGGGGGCTCCACAGGTCCCCAGGTGGGGGCCATCTGGACTCACCTGGATCAGGCCCGCTGCCGGGTTCCGCCTCTTCTCAAAGTGCTTCTGCCGATGCTGCTCTTGGACTTTCAAGGCAAAGCCAGACCCCAATATGCCCTGCAAGTCATCAGGGTCAGACCACACCCAGCTGACCCATGCCCCCCTCCCAACTTCATCAAGGTCAGACTTTGTCCAGGAACCCATGCCACCGCAATTCATCAGCATCAGTTCATGTTCCCAGACCCACACCCCCTCCCCCACCCTTGCCTACACATTCCGGGGTCTCGTGGGTACCGCCTTCCCACCCCACAGTCCCTAATCACCTGGAGACTAGGCTGGGGAAACCCTCTGAATTGGGGTCAAGGAAACCTCTGACTTGCAGGCGGCATGGCGGGGCCTACACTGAACCCAAAGAGGAGCCTCCTCCCTGAGGTGTGCACACCAGAGCATCAGCAAGGCCAGCACAAGAGGGCCATCAGCCCCACACCAACTGCCTCTGCCTGCCCTGCCATGGTGAAGGCTTCTCAGAGCCCCTACCCTTCTGCCTGAGATGGACCTTTGGCCTCTGGAGACCTGACAAGGGAGCTGGGTCACTGGCAGCATTGCTCCTGGCCACGGGGAGCCTACTGTCCAGTCCCATTCACACCAAGAGGAGCTACCAGAGGCCAACAGAGCCCAGTCGGAAGCCATGGCTTGGGGACTGGAGGGGTGCTCCATGGAGTGTCAGGGAAGCTACCAGCCCCGGGGGCACCAGCTGGGGCAGCCTCGGCTCTCGTCCTACAGGGATAGGACCTCCTTGCACCAGAGCTGCCACCTCCAGTCCCAGGCGGCTGTGGACCCTGCTCCTGTCCCACATCTCCCCAAGGAGATGGTGCCCTGTGGTTACCTTGGGAGGCTGTGGGACCCCCAAAGGGAGGGAAAGGCAGCAAGACTTACCGCAGGAAGAGCGAAGAACGAGACGCCAATGAGGGTGAACGTTGCTGCCAGAAGCCTCCCGTTCCAGGTCTGGGGGTACTTGTCCCCATAGCCAATGGTTGTCAGAGTGATCTGCGGGACAGCAGGCTCCAGTCACTCAGCCAGGCCCGGCAGTGACCATCATGGAGGCCCATGACCCTTAGCCAATGCCCCTGCTCAGCCCTCAGGGGCTCACAAAAGGGCTCGCTCCCAACCCATGGGCAGGCTGTGTGCCAGCTAGCCACTCAGGGCCTGGGCTGGGACAGACCAGAGGCCACCCCATCCCACGCCACCCATAAGGGGGCCCAGCGAGGCCAAGGCCAGCATCAACTGCTCTTCGTCCCTGCAGCCCCATCAAAATTCCCCGAAACCTCTCCTCTTCCTTACATGCCAGAAGGGGAGTCATTCTGACTCTGTTTCCACTTCACACCCAAGGGAACCAGGAGCACCAACGATACAACTCTCCTTTCGGGCACAGTGAGCAAGGACAGCGGCTTCCACCCTGGGGGAGTGACCCTGGGGCTGAGCACTGGGGCACGTGGGGGAGGTGGGAGAGACTGGGGGAGGCTGTGGCAGATTGGGAGAGACTGGGGAGGCTGTGGAGACTTGGTGAGCAGGGGAGGCTGGGGCAGGTGGGCAGCGGGCGAGCACCTGGTGCAGTGCAGCGGGGACCAGAGGAACAGGCAGGGGCTGGACGGGGGCCATGCAGTGGCTGCTGAGGAGGGCCTGTGAGTCGAGGCCAGAAGGGGTTAGAGGAGTGGTCAGAGGGCATGTTCTAGTAGAGATGACAGATGAGAGGCCTGGCTCAGGAGGTGACAGGAAGTAACAGGCCTGGCCCAGGAGGTGACAGGAGGCCAGCAGGAATGGACAGGTGACCAGAAGGAGAGGCAGGTGGGAGACAGTGAGGGGGTGGACCCCCACAGGGAGGTGCCATGGGAAACTGGGGGTACTTGAGTTTAGAGTTCCTCTCAGGGTGGTGGCAAGGATGAGGTCGGGTCAGGACAGGTCTCCCCAGGTGACCAAGGGCACCCACTGAAGCACCTGTTAGGGGGGCTTTGGCCATAAGAAGGGCCGAAGGTGGGACATGTTTGCAGGTCACTCTGACAAGGCATGACAGGGTGAGGTGGAGACACTCAGTCCTGGACATGCGGGGGCTACAGCACACCCCCTCGCCACCAGGCCAAAAGTCAGGAGGCTCAGGACAGGTCATGGCGAGAGGAAGGTCTCCCTGGCTGGGGCCCAGAACAGGCCCTGGGGGACAAGGACTGAGACAAAGAAGGGGAGGGGTGCAGCCCGGTGCCCAGCTCAGGGGCAGGCAGATAGCATGTCCCACCCCCACCACTTTGGAGCACCTCTCACCACAGACCCAGAGTCCTAACTCTGGGGGTTTGCTCCCAGGCTCTGGGGACATGCACAGAACACGCAAGAAGGAAGAGTGAACTGAAGAGACCAGCTCCGCCGCACCTGCCTCACAGGAGGCCACGGGCAGGTGAGGGCAAAGCCGTGCGAAGACCTGTGTGCCTCAGCCCACCTGCACAAGCACCTGCACAGAAGGTTCTGGAAAGCCACCCACAGGAGCAGCAAGGGAGGCAGGGCGAGGCCAGGGAGACTCACTTCTCACCATGAAACCTTCCTCAGTTGAGAGTTTACCACCTGCCTGGGTCATCTACTTTTTTTTTTTTTTTAACATAAACTAAACATATTTTTGGAGACCCAAAACAATAATTTACTGCCAATCTGTCCAAAAACTTTAATATGTGACAGTAGAGAATGATGAAAAGGTAGAAAAATGGGAGGAAGAGGATGGGAGAGGGGAGAGAAACAGAGAGACACAAGACAGAGAGAAAAAGAGACGGACAGAGAGATACAGAGAGACAGAGGCGGACAGAGAGGGAGACAGTGAGAGAGACAGAGAGACGGGCGTGCGGTGAGACGTGGACTCAGGTCTGAATGTTTGTGGGGGAGCGGGAGTCAAAGGAAGCCAGGGAATCCCAGAAGGTCCTGGTCCCACAGAAGGCTGGGTGTGGGGTGGGCTGGGGCAGGAGGAAAGGGAGAAGTCGTCTGTCCGAGGGTGGCCAAGCCTCCACCCCTCCAGCCAGACTGGTGGGACACTTACTGCCCTGAAACTTTTCCTCAGCTGCCATCAGACCTGCCCCTCCAAAAGGAAGGGAGACTCAAGAGAGGGGAAGCTGGGAGACCTGACAGATGGCCGGCATTCGGGAGGGAGGCAGGTATGGGATCCCTCATGCTGGTGACGGCCCCCGAGGGCCTGACAGCAGAAGGGGGCTCAGGTGGGGAGGGGCTAAACCTCGTTCTACCCCAGCAGGAAGCGAGCAATTAGCGTGCTGGGATCAGGGAACAGGGTTGTTATTTGGGATTAGCAAACGCGCAGGGAACTGGGAGGGGCAGGGTGCTTAGGAACGATTTGACATTTTTCAATATACACAAGCATTACTTTGAAAAAACACTCAAGTAAAAAATTTAATTGTTAAAAACCAGAAGGCTGTTACCCACAAAAGGCCTTAGGGAGGATGGGCTGTGCCCCAGCAAGGGGCCTGAGCCCAGCTGGTCACAGCACAGGACACCCGGGCACCAGGCTCACCCCACGGCAGAGCCTGGACACACACAGGCGGCTCATGGGTGCAGGTAGGTCTACCTGGCCCACAGCCTGGCCCATCCTGTGCCTCGCCTCGGGCTCCCCACTGCTCCTTCTCACATGCTCGGATTGGAGGACACAGGATCCCAGGCTTCATGGCAATTAACAAAATAATTACAAATAAACTGCTTTCTGGCTTAAACAATAGTGAGGCTACCCGCTCCCTTTCCCAGTGGCTCAGGATGTGCAGTGCTGGGCTGGTGGCCAAGGCCACATGGGTCTGGGGTCTAGTCTCGTGGCCTCCCAGGAGACAAGAGATTCCGTCCCTACTCACCCACCTGCCCAAGGGGCGTCTGTGGGAACGGGTGAGGAGAAGCCTGGGGACCAGATCGGTCCAGACCTAATCGGGGGGGAGTCTGGGGGGATCCGACCACCCCACTCTGAACAGGAGGGGGTCCTTCCAAAAGTGTCCAGGAAGATGCTTCCCAGAAGGAGTGACACCAGGTGACAAGGGGTGCCCTCAGGGAGCCTGGGCAAAGCAGCAGACACAAAGGAATCACAGGGGCAAAGGCCAAGGGTGTGGGCTCAGGCACCGGGCAGCAGTGAGGCTGGGGAGGTGGGCGGCCATGAGCAGGGCCGCAGATCTGCAGGCTCCAGACCGTGCTGGACAGGGGAGCCAGAGGATCCAGTATCCCTTTTTCTTTCTTTTTCTTTATTTTTAAAAAATTTTATTTTATTATTATTTTTTAATTTATCAATATACAATGTAGATGATTTTCATGTCCCTTTACCAATTCAGTATCCCGTTTTCGAACTACTTCTGTCCCTCACCATAGACCAGGGGTGGGAGGCCAGGAAGGAGGAAGCCCAAGACAGTGGCAGCAGGCCATGGGGACGATCCTGCCCCCCAGCCCCAACACTAAGCTGCTAGGTCACGACAGTCGGGCCCCTGGACCAGGGAAGACCCCAGGACAGACTCCTGGGGACCCCTCCCTCCTCCCCCCTTCCTGCCCTTCTGCCACAATCCAGGGCGAAACAGGCGCAGAGCGGGTGGGTGGCCCACAAAGAGGAAGGAAGATGATCCCCCATGACCCAGCACGGGCTCCCTGGGGCCCAGCCTCCCCACCTGCACCCCCACCAGCGCGTCCAGGGACCACGCCACCACCCCACACACCATCATGGCCACTGGCGGCCAGCAGGTGGCCCCAGAGAGACGAGTCCAACCTGCTCAGCCAGACAGAGGCCCTGGGTCTCCCTTCCAGACCCCGGGTTGGCAGGAAGCAAGGTGAGCATCCTCAGGGAAGCGACAGTGACCCAATGACAGGACTCACCAGGCCCCACCAGAGCGCATCCGCATAGGTGTCAAAGTGGTCATTCTCTCCCTTCTCCGCCAGGTACACCAGAAACGAGGCCAGGATGAGGCAGAGGAAGCCGATGTACCAGGCGGTGACGAGCTCCTGCAAGACAGTCACCACCACACTCGGGCCTGCCTGGCCAACACCCAGACCAGCCCCGCCTCCAGGAGCACGGAGGCCTGCCCTGGACCCTGTGGCTCAACCCCTGTGGCCTGCGCTAGTCGGAGGGCTCGGCCACAGAGTCTGGAGGGGCCTCTGGCTTTACAATCCTGGCCTCGGCACATCTTAGACCTGGGAACACAGCAGCCAACGCTGGCCCAGCACACCAGCGTCCACCCAGGTCTTGGGAGCGTGTTCTCCAGCAGCCGGCAGAGCCAGAGAATCTTAGAACTGTTGGGACCCTCCCCCAGCTTCCCTGAGCCTCAGAGACACAGCTCTGGAAGAGGATGCCCACCCCAACCGATGGCCGCCATCAGCCCTCCAACACCCACAGCATCCAGGGAGGAAGGAGGGACCATGCAATGGGGAGGTGAGTACCCTTCCCCAGGGGGGACCAACACCTGCCCATCCTGCCAACAAAGCCACCTCCCCCTCCATGCTCAGGACGGTAGGAAAACAGGGAGGGGCCGACACTTGCCCACCCATGAGCAGGATGGCCTCACAGCACTGTCTGGCAGGACGGGGTCTCACCACTGGGGCCTGGGACCCCCTGGAACACAGGACATGTGACTCAGACACCCTGTGGAGCCCCAGTCAGCAGCCACCATAAGCCACAGTTTAAACAACTGCCCAGGCAGGTAACTAGGGTAGTGTATTCATACAGGGACTAAAACCCAGGAAATAAGACACCCGACCACACAGCCTGCCGGCTCCAGGGTGGGCCGAAATGGACCGGGCCGTGCAAAAAAGCTTTCTGGAGACATGACAAAGATGGACCAAGTCATAGAAAGAAACACCAAGAAGAAAGGGGATGGAAGCTCGTTCATGTCTGACCAGGCTGCCCAGGATCAGTCCAGCAGAGCCCCCTGGCAACCCTTCATCCCACCCAGGTGGGACTCTCGCAGCAACCCCGGGGGCAGGGAGGGTCAGGTGGAGAGCAGCCTCAGGGGCTGGGCCACCTTCACTAGCTCTGGGGTGTCAACCGCCCACCACGCAGCCGGCTCACCTTGCTGTGGGCGTAGACCACAGAGCCCAGGAGCTTCCAGGTGCCCCCCCTCCGGTCCATGCGGATCATCCGCAGGATCTGCAGGAACCGCAGGCTCCGGAGCGCAGATGTGGCAAAGACATTGCCCTGGGAGCCAGCGGCCAGCACCGCAATGGAGGCGATGAGAACCATGATGTCTGTGGGAGAGGGTGTGGGGCTCGTGTGGGGCCAGCCCCTCCTCGCCCCTGTCTCACGGTTGCAGAATGGTGTTAGGGATAACCCGACTACCACCCCACCAGGAGTTGCAGGAGGATGGAAAGATGGAGGAGGCGGTGCATACAACACGTGCAATGTGGGGTCTGGGGAGCCCGTGCCCCAGAGAGGACAGTCACTATTGTCCACCCTTCCNCTCCAGGGTGGGCCGAAATGGACCGGGCCGTGCAAAAAAGCTTTCTGGAGACATGACAAAGATGGACCAAGTCATAGAAAGAAACACCAAGAAGAAAGGGGATGGAAGCTCGTTCATGTCTGACCAGGCTGCCCAGGATCAGTCCAGCAGAGCCCCCTGGCAACCCTTCATCCCACCCAGGTGGGACTCTCGCAGCAACCCCGGGGGCAGGGAGGGTCAGGTGGAGAGCAGCCTCACGGGCTGGGCCACCTTCACTAGCTCTGGGGTGTCAACCGCCCACCACGCAGCCAGCTCACCTTGCTGTGGGCGTAGACCACAGAGCCCAGGAGCTTCCAGGTGCCCCCCCTCCGGTCCATGCGGATCATCCGCAGGATCTGCAGGAACCGCAGGCTCCGGAGCGCAGATGTGGCAAAGACATTGCCCTGGGAGCCAGCGGCCAGCACCGCAATGGAGGCGATGAGAACCATGATGTCTGTGGGAGAGGGTGTGGGGCTCGTGTGGGGCCAGCCCCTCCTCGCCCCTGTCTCACGGTTGCAGAATGGTGTTAGGGATAACCCGACTACCACCCCACCAGGAGTTGCAGGAGGATGGAAAGATGGAGGAGGCGGTGCATACAACACGTGCAATGTGGGGTCTGGGGAGCCCGTGCCCCAGAGAGGACAGTCACTATTGTCCACCCTTCCTGTGGGGACTGGGACAGGATACCTGCTCCTGGTACCTCCTCCTGACATTTAGGCCACGTTGGCCATGAGAAAGGACTTCCAGGAGACAGTCCCATGGTCTCACCCAGCCCTCCGGCCCCGCGCCCCACTCTGGCGGCCCCCCACTGGGCCTCACCTATCACACAGAACGGCTTCCGGGCGAACTTGAGCCGGCCCCTCCAGCCGCGGTACCGGCAGCAGCAACCTGCAGCCCAAATCCGCACAAAGTACTCCACGCCGAACACCACGATGGTCACAATTTCCTATGGGGAGGCCGCAACTGAGGCCACCTTGGCCTGGGGGTGGGGCTCATGCCCAAGGGCAGAGCCACAGTGCCGGGAGACCCCAAAGGGAACTGAAAACTTGACCCGACCCCCTAACAGGCCCCTACCTCACTCCACCCTCCAAACAGGAGGGGGTCAGGCCCTTCTGGACACAGGGCTTGGGGTTGTCTGGGGATCCTGCAGCCTTGAGCACCTCTGGGCCCAAAGACTATCGTGGGGCCACCCTCCCCAACTCCTTGCCCAAGCTGAGGGGTGGTCTCTGCCCTCTCTAAGCCAGTGATGTGGGGGGCTCTGCCTTGTCTGAGCTGGTGGGAGGGCCCTGCCTCGTCTGATGGTGGGGGGGCACAGCAAGGCTAAGCTGAGGGAGGGTCCCCGGTAACTGCAAAGGGAAGGGGACAGCCTCCGCCCAGAACTCAGGCAGCCCCAGGCAAGGGAGAGGGGAGGTGCATTTTGGTGGGGATCAGTCTTCTTGAGGGGCCCGCCCCCACTCCTGTTACCAACAGCAACACAGAAATTACACTCCCGTTGCCATGGCGCCCACCCCTGCCCCCCATCTCAGGGTTGCTGTGAGCCTCACAGCCCCCACCCCGCACCCACGTCTGCTGGGAGACAGCTCACACCTCTGTGTGGGAGGGGGCCACATGGGCCTCAGGCTCTAGGGAGAACGAGGACAGTGGGAAAGGAGGAGCTGGACCCTCCAGGGTAGGGGCTGCCAGACACTGTGACGTCACGGGAGGAGGGGTGGTGCTGGGGTGTAATGGGTGGCCAGGGTATTGGGGGGCAGGTGGGGGCTGACAGGACACTGTGACAGTGTTGGGGGCAGGGAGGCTGGGAGGGGGCGGTGGGGCCACCACGTGGAACTGGAGCATTGGGCTATATCATGTTGCAGCGGGTGCAGGACCCCTGCCCTAGGAGGGGCCAGGCTCACGCAGGAATTCAGGTTTGGGGGATCAGAGGAGACTCCGGCATTCGAGGCTCCACAGTCATGGGAAGGCGGACAGACTGCCATCTGCACTGTCCACTGCCTCATGTTGCAGTGGGTGCAGGACCCCTGCCCTAGGAGGGGCCAGGCTCACGCAGGAATTCAGGTTTGGGGGATCAGAGGAGACCCCGGCATTCGAGGCTCCACAGTCATGGGAAGGCGGACAGACTGCCATCTGCACTGTCCACTGCTTGGGGTGGCTCTGGCTCCACCAGTGCCTCCAGGGCCCTGCGCCCTGCGCCCACCCATACAGCGCTCACCAGGATGTAGAGGGCGCCCTCCGAGCTCTTCTCGTACTCCTTGATGGTGGAGAACACGGACAGCACGAGGCAGGAGAAGACCAGAAGGAACCTGGGGGACAGAGGGACAGATGGCAGGTCAGCCAGGCCCAGCCGTGCCCCGACAGTGAGAAAGGGGAACGGAGGGCCGGTGAGGCTGTGTCTGCAGGAAGTGGGACCCCACCCCACCAAGAACCAGCATGGGTCAGAGGCACCACAGCCACCCTCGCTCCCAGGTCCGTTCCCCACTCCGCAGTGACATGGGGTGATGATAGGGGTCGGCACACCATGTCCGGGATGCCCTGTCTCCACACTCTGACAGTCTCGTGCTTTCGGAAAGTCCCCAAAACCGCAGAATAAAAAGAGAACACCAGTGCCTGCCCACCAACTTCTGCAGGACAAGAAAATGAGCAAGACCCACAGCACCTGCTGCGCAGAGGCATTCAATGCACGCTCATCCCTGTTCCTTGTAGGCAACCATTTCCTCTCTAGGCCAGGAGGAGAAAACCTTTATCTTCCAATTAAACCTGATATGAAGTAAGAACTTCTCAGATCATCTTCTTTCTGGCCTTGCCCTGGCTGCCAGGAGGCTCAAAGTTTCTCCTTGGTAAGCTGCAGAGCCCCCACCCCACCAGCCAAGGTCTCCTGCCATAATTCCTCTTTTCCCTCCCCCTTCCCCTCCCCGGTTATTACCCGACGCTTACTGATCGTTTTTCAACCCTTCCCTCAGATACTCAAGTTCACGGCCACACCAAAATTCTCCCAAATGCTCTGTGACTCTTTCCTAGCCATGAGGCCTCCTCTGACACACCGTAAATTCTTCAGTGCCCACCGCTGGACAGGACAGCTCTGTGAGACATGGCCACAGTATCGCTGTTGTCCTTAAAAAGCCAGTAGTGGTCCCTCGGTATCAGCAAGCATCCAGTCAGTGTCCGCAGTTCCCCGCACAGCTCACAAGTGTGCGTGTTCAAATCAGGGCACAGACGGGGGCCAACGGCTGCCAGTGGCTGGTCTGTCCCTAAGTCTCCTCTGACTGGCCCCTTGCGATCCATGTGCTGAAGAACATGGCTGTCATCCTGTCCTGGGTGCCCACTGGCGGTGGCCCACAGTGCTGTTCCGTGCTCCTCCGTCCTATAAGTTGGAGTCTCAGCAAGACTGCCGTGTCCTCCCAAGAGGCTCGCCGTGTCCGGAGCCCCTGGGCCATCTGCAGTCACTGACCCTTAGGCCAGATCCAGGAATGCCGTAGGGGCTGCAGAATGGAGACAGTCTAGCAGTCCTTCATTTCTTAGGTGGAAACTTTTTAAAGAAAAACTTCTAGAAAAAGAACATCACCTACTGGTCATTCTAAGGTTCCTATAAATAAAGGACAAATGCTTCATTCTTTTTCTTTTTTTCTATATTGGTTTTCAAAATTGGATCGGCTCCCTGAGATCTCCCAGAGGAAACCGATAGAGCGTGGTGGTTTTCTGTGTGTGTGTTTGATTCCCAACATCACCCGGCTGAAGCATCTGCTTTTGCTGCAGATCTTATAAAGTCATTAGTGTCATGGCTCAAGTCAACACTCAGATCTGTCCCCCTTTGCCCACTGGGAGCCCAGAGGTACAAGAAGCACCCTTTTACCTGCGGACAGCAGGGGTCCATTCCGTCCCAACTGGCTTCCATATCCCAAGCCTCTGCTTGGGATGTCCTCCCATATCCCCTCCCAGCAGAGGGAGGGGTGGGAGACACTGTGACCCGAGGACCCTGAGGCCACGTCTCCACCAGGGCTCTCCAAGAAACAGCCTACAGGACACAGGTATGTGCACATTAGGTTTATCTTAAAGCATTGATCAGGTCAGGAGTCTGTGAGGCCAGCAAGTCTGTAGGGCAGGCCTGCAGGCTGGAAATCCCAGCAAGAGTTGATGTTGTAGTCTTGAGAACCCACTGTTCTTCCAGAAATCTCTGTCTTTGCTCTCAGGGCCTCACCCACTTGGACGAGGCCCTCCCACATTGTGGAGGGTTGTCTGCTTTACTCAAGTCTGAGGATTTAAGCATTACTCACGTCTGAAAATATGTGCAGAGTAACATCTAAACAGTATTTGACCAACAACTGAGCACCACGGCCCAGCCGAGTCCTCACATAAAATTGACAGTCATGGGCTGAGAGAGGACAAAGGGGCCGCAGCCAGGGGCCCAGGCGTGCCAGCCGGGAACAAGCTGATTCAGCAGTGCAGGCTCCAGATGCCCCGATCGATGCCGAGGACAGTTGTGGGGAGGAAGCGGGTTCTCTCGCCAGGCGGGCTTGTCTCGCAGGGAAAGTCTACACCCACACGCAGCACCTGCCCAGCGCCCTTAGCTGCCCCCCTTCCATGGCCAGCCGTGCCTGCAGCAGCAGCAGCAGGAGCCATCAGTGCCCGACTAACGGGAACTGGGAGCCTCTGTGCAGGCCGGCAGGGGCGCCACAGCCCAGGCCCCGCCAGCACACCAGCCAGCACACTGGCCAGGTGGACGGGCGGGGCGGCGTTCTCAGGGGCAGAGGCCCTGCAGCTGAGCTGAGGGTCGGGCAGCAGCATAGAACTCAAGCTAGACAGAGGCCCCAAGGGGACAAAATTGGTCCCCACCCTGCGTCCCTCCAGCTCTACCCAGCCCTGAGTCCAGACCATGAGCCGCCCTGGGGGCACCGCTGAGGGTCCCTCAGTGCTCGATGCTGTGTGGTCCAGCCGGAGCCCAACCACAGCCACCACTGACTCAGGCCCCAGGCCCCACCCGGTCCAGCCATCAGCACACCAGCACCAAGAACTCCAAAACTCAGCCAGACCCTAAAGCCTGAGGAGGCCAATGACAGCAGCCACAGAGACAACGCAGTCTTCAGCCCGCCCACCCCCACGGCGACAGCTTCCAGCTCAGGCGTGGCCTCTGGAGTCACGCAGCCCCTCCCTGGGCATGAGGCCCCCAAATACATGTCTGACGCGATTCCCGCGTTTCCCAGCTCCTGGGCGAGGTGTCAGCAGTGTAAAACAAAGTCACACCAGTGCCCACTGGCACGGACAAAACACAAGCAAAGGAACGTCACATTCCGAAACCGCAATTAATTTCCTTGGCTCATTAGCCAATTTATTCAATTAACTGAGCCCTGGAAAAAAATTGTAGACGTCTCATGTGCCTTCCACTCGAGCTCTCTGTCTGCCTGGTGGCATCTTCTCCTGACTCAGGCAGTGAGGAAGGAGCGGGAAGGGGAGCAGGGTTCCAAGTTAGGACTTAGGAGGCTTGGGCAGCGGAGAGATGCAGGGGGCACAGAAGCATCCCTATCGCAGGTGGGACACAGGAACCCAGCTCAGCACAGCGGTGCGATTTGGGGACCCCAGGGGAGACACGTCATCCTGGTGGACTTCCCCGAGGATGTGTCCACCGGGACAGACCCTGCAGGGTGAAGGAGTCGCTCGGCCACAAGAGTAGGAGGTAAGCATGTTCCCAGCAGAAGCAAGAGCACGTGGGGAGGGAGGCCCCAGGGGAGAAGAGGGAGGGCGTGTGGGGATCTGGCAGAAGGTGAGTCTCACCAGACTGCAGAACAGGGCAGGGGATTGGGGACAGCCCCACAGACTCCACTGCCGAGTCACGGTGCTGTGTCCCCGAAGGCCAGGTCCTCATGCTGGAAGAAATGTTCCTCTAAATTAAAAAAGAACAAGGCTCTGACCAGGCATCTCAGAACATTCCACAAGCCCCGGAGACAGGGAGCGTGTTGACATGATGATATGCAAATCTGCGGCTGTTCCCAGCAGTCACGACCACGCAGAGTCCCACAGCCAGCCCCTCTGAACGTTCCAGTGTGTTCCAGCTTGGCCAGGGAGGACAGCAGGTTGCTCCCACCCTCTGCCTGCCACGTCTGGGCCAGCAAACCCTCCACGGAGGAAAACCGCTCTGGGGACCACCCCTCCCCTGGCAGTGCCACCCCGGAAAGTGTCGGCGATGGCTCCAAGTTTTGTTTTTTAAGTTTTCAGAACAGATGGCACAGATGGCACCAGCGAGCCTCCCGGGTAGCAGGAGGGCTGGCCCAGGCACAAGGACGGGGGGAGGGACCCCAGCCCGCAGCACAAAGGCAGTGTCTCCACAAGCCCGTGGTGCAACTCTGAGCTGGAATCCTGCGGGGCACAGGATAGAGACAAAGTGTCTTCCCTCCCAGGGCCTTTCTTGCCTCTTGGGCCCCGTCGTGCTGTGTTCCCCAGACCTACAGGAGCTGGCGGGAGACCCAAGGACCCCCTTCCTTCTCCTCCCCTTTGAGAGGACCCTGGGGTGCGTGCTGTGTCCAGGACAGCGGTACCTGCGTGCTCAGAGCACTGAGGGCCCAGAACCTTCCATGTTGGCCTGACCCCACAGGCCAAGGAGAGACATTGTGGTAAGACATTCAGATGTGGAAACCTGCGCTCTGCTGGCCAAGAAGGGGCTGGGTCTGCCTCCTCCCCCAAAGAGACAGGCGTGAGCCACTCTGGAAGCCCCAGGCTGGAGACCCCAGCCCTGGGCCGCAAGGCTCAGCCATGCCACTGCCCAGCCATGTCTCCCCAACACCCACAGGCAAACCAATGCCCCTTGGAACCCTGGGCAGGGCTAGGCCCATTCCCACACCCTCCAGCCTAGCGATGGCCAACCCTGCAGGGAAAGACAGGAGGAGAGGCCGGAGGCGGCCTCCAGAAGGAGGAGGGAATGTTCCTGCCAGGCCCAGAACTATGGCGCAGTGGGCTCCGGGAACTACGATAACACATTCAACCTTGGGAGGATTCCCCAGCCGTAGCTGCCAAGGAGATGAGTGCAGCAAGCAGCCAGTCCCAGCCCCAGATTCCCAGGGCCAGCAGGGGTGCCAGGCAGGACCTCAGACAGCCCTGGGCATCCACACCTGAGCAGTGGGGAACTAGCCCGTCTGGAGAGCAGCATGGACTGAACCAACCCCACATCCCTACCCACACCCTGGCCCTCATGCCCAGCAGAGAACCCCAGATCACGAGAGGCCACGAGGGAGGGCTGGGCCATAGCACTGCAGGGCCCAGAGCAAACAGCCGGTCTCACCCAGCAGCAGGAGGGACCTCAGCCAGATGTGAGGAGGGGCTTGTGAGCCACAGCCTGAGCTCTGGGCAGAGGCGGGACCCCCTCTGCTGAAACCACCTGTGTGCAAAGAGGAAGAGATGGGGCAGGAGGGGGCTAGCTGGAGGGACTGAAGGTGGAGGGAGGCATGGATACCAGGCCAGAGGGGCCCCAGTCAAGGCCAGACAACACCCCTCAGGTAGTAGCAGCAGCTCCTAACACGCAAGAGGGCACACGTGTGGGTGTTCCCTGTGTGTCCACGCATGTGTGTCCACACATGTGCACATTTGTACATGTGCCTTGAGTTGAGTGTCCCCCCAAAACTTAATCCCCACTGTAACTGCTGAGGGTGGGAAATCCTACTACGGTAATTGAAAGGTGGGGCCTTGGAGAGCTGATTAGATTCTGAGGAACTGCCTAGTGACCAGATTAATAATGGTGGCCAGGGACATGGTTCTGAGGGCTTCGAAAGGACAGCACATGAGGAACTCTCTCTCTCTCTCTCTCTTTGCTCCACAATCTTCTGCCATGTGAAACTCCTGGGTAACTGTCTTTGGACTTCCCAGACTCCAAAACTGTAAGCAGTAAATTTTGTTTTCTTGGGCCGGCCCGTGGCTCACTCGGGAGAGTGTGGTGCTGATAACACCAAGGCCCCGGGGTCGGATTCCTATATAGGGATGGCCGGTTGCTCACTTGGGAGAGCGTGGTGCTGACAACACCAAGTCAAGGGTTAAGATCCCCTTACTGGACATTTAAAAAAAAACTTGGGAGAGCGTGGTGCTGACAACACCAAGTCAAGGGTTAAGATCCCCTTACTGGACATTTTTTAAAAAATTTTTTTTTGTTTTGTTTTCTTATAAATCACCCAGTTCTGTGCATTTTGTTATAAGCAACAGAAACGGAGTGATACGATGTGTATGTGTGCCCTGCCCCTGCATGTGTGCACATGTGCATGTGTGTGCTCTGCATGTCCACATGTGTGCATGTTCTGCATGTCCCAGCATATGTGCGTGTGCATGTGTGTGCGTGTGCACATGGGTGTGTACGTGCATGTGTCCCCCACCTCCAAGGAGAGACGCTCTGCCTCCGTCTCGCCCCTCCGACCCGCCCCACCGATCTGATTGCAGGGAACATTTCTTTTCTGCAGACACATGAGAAAGCCGCTGCCGCCCATCCTGATTCCACTCCACACGCTTGGGTGGGAGGGGTGGGGGGGCCTGGGCTGCAGGCAGGAACAGAGCCCCCCAGGTCGGCCCTGCAGCTGGCCACACTGCTCAGACCTCTCTGCTGTGGAGACAGACCCTCCAGTTGGGCTCCTCCCAAAGACTGGCTGTGGAGGTTGCTGGAGGTTATTCATTTCATTTACATATCAATGAAATAAAAGTTTAACATGTGAGCGGCAGGGGTGGGAAGGAGGGAAGGCATGTGGTCAGCACTCCCTCTGCTCACCCCTAGGCCCTGTTCACTGTTCCAGGCAGAGCTGGGGGTGGGCCGGGGGCCTTGACACTGAGTTCCCCACTCCCGGCCCGACAAGTAGAACTCTCAGTCTACTGAGCGCCAAGCACATGACAACCTTAAAGGCGGGATGGTGTTGAGTCCCCATTTCGCAGATGAGAAAACAGAGGCTCTCAGTGGCATCTAGCCCAGCGGGCTGGCTGCAGAGCCTCCCTCAAGCCATGCGCCCCTCTTCTACCCGAGGGGTCTTGGTGGTCCCCCAGCGCCTGCAGAAATTCCCTCTCTCCAGAACAATGTCCACTCCAGTAAGGTTCCACCTCCTCGGTTGAGTGGGCAGCCAGAGTGAGGCCAAAGCAGATCCCCCCAGCAGCCACGGCCAGGCTCCCGGGGGACCTCCCACGCCTCGTCCATTAGGCTGCAGCCGGCGCTGCCACCTGGAATCTAATTTCACCCTAATAAACTGCTCTGTTTCCAGGACCCACTGCCACTTCCAATCTCAGGAGCGACAGCTCAGGAACTCCCAGCCCTCACAAGGCCCAGCTGCTGGCTCTGAAACTGCGGCCTTACCCCACCCCCACCCACCCTAGCCCCACCTCGCCCCCACCAAACTCCCTGCCAGCCCTCCTCATCTCAACCCCCAGGGCTGGAAGGGGCTCTCAGAGGACCCCTCGATGCCACCACTGGCCAGGGTCCCTCAGCCAGGATGGGGAGCGGCAGAGGAGCCGGAGGTCAGTGGTCCCACTATCTCCGCGCCTCAGTCCCTAACCACTCACCCTATCAGAAGCCCACAGCTCACAGGGACCCCAGATCCCCTAAGAGCACCACACCCGGCACTGCAGCAACTGCAGGGCTCCCCCAGGT
This sequence comes from Galeopterus variegatus, assembly GCF_000696425.1. Taxonomy (NCBI): domain Eukaryota; kingdom Metazoa; phylum Chordata; class Mammalia; order Dermoptera; family Cynocephalidae; genus Galeopterus; species Galeopterus variegatus. Next base: position 138,436 of record NW_007728077.1, on the reverse strand, counting down.
GGCATGGCCCTTCCCCCTCCCCAGAAAGAGCGGCGGATGGGGCAGCCCTGGGAGCTGTGGCTGTGGGACGACTCCCAGGGCCCTGGCAGGAAACCTGCCAGCTCAGCACACAGCAAAGGCTGTTCCCCAGGCGCCACCACATGACTTAGCACCTCCCACTCAAGGTCCCTGGAGACAGCGGCTCCATGCGGCTCATCTGCTCCCCATCAGTCACCTGTCCCCACACAGATCACAGGTGCTGGGCAGAGACCAGGAGGGGTGCCCCCCACGTGGAGGCCCCTGGCCCACCCAACCTCATCAGTCACCACGGCCCCTCCCCCAGCCTGGGGATTCCCTGGACGTGCCTCTCCCTCCCCAGAGCTCATCTGGGCTCTTCCTTCCAACTGTGCCCACCTCCCAGCACCCCAAGCCAGCACCTGCATCCCCACTGAGACCACAGGAAGAGCATCCCTGCACCTGGTGCCCCTATCTCAACCCCAGAGTGTGCCAGCCCTGCTCACCCCGCATTCTCCCCCCTACACCCCCATACCCTGAGAACAGAGCCAGCCCCAGACTGGCCCTAGAGGCCGCACGGGCCCCCACCCACCAGCTCCCCTCCTGCCAAGACAATTTCCCCGCCCCAGGGCCTTGGCGCATGCTCTCCTCCCGCCTGGAATTCTCTTCTACCTGAAGGTCACAGGGCTGCCTCCTCATCCCCACGTTTCATTCTCAGCATCACCTTCTCCAGGAGGCTGCCCAGCCCACCCTCCTCAAGCAGCCCCCAACTCCCTCCAGCCTCCTCTCTTTGGGGCCTGGCCCCCACCTGTGCCATCGCCCCCAATGCAGGTGTCCACTCACTGTCCTGGGGTGGGGCCTCGTCTGCTCTGCTCACTCCATCCCCCAAGTACCCCAAACTACATGCACGGGAGCGGTGGCTGCGACTCCCTCCTGGCCAAGTCGACCCAGCTGGAGGCCCTGGCGTGGCTTCAAGACACCGTCGCGGGTATGTGACAGCACTGCCACAAACACAGCCAGGAGGACAGGAGCCAGGGGCAAGGAGGTGGGACCCTGGACATGTGCGCCTGGAGGGGCCGGGGGGGTGCCTGAGACCAGGAGGGACACAGCCCAACCCCAGAGGGCAGGAAGACAAGCTGCGGTCCACAAGATGCGACAGCGCGTGTCCACACAGAAACATGCACCCAGCGTGCACGTGGCTCCACCCGCAGCAGCCCAGTGTGGAATCAGCCCCAACATGCACCCACGGGTGAGTGGACAGACAAGCCAGTCCATCCACATGGCCATGAAAGGCCCGAAGCCCTGGCACATGTGATCACACAGAGGAGCCACGAGGGACGCCAGACATGGGGGGCGGTTGCCATGGGATTCCACTCCCTGAACACCTGAAGCAGGCAGACTGCAGAGATGGGGGCTAGGGGAGTGACTGCCAATGGGTCTGGGGTGTTTCTATGGAGTGACAAAATCACTCTGAAACTAGAGAGAACGGCAGAGGCCCATCATGGTGAATGCAACACATACCACTGAATTGTTCACTTTAAAGTGGCTAATTGTATGTTAGGAGAATTTTACCTCAATTTTTTAGGCAAAGAAAATAGTGTGGCCACATTATCAAGGTCTGCAGAGCAGGAAAGTGCCTCCCCGGCCGGGGTGGGTGAGCCACATGTCCACCGCTGGCCCTGTGCCCCAGGCAGTGCCCTCCCCCTACCCCTCAGTTTCTCTCTGTAACAGGACAGATTTGGGGGGTACAGGCAAATGCTGTTTCCCCACAGACTCCCCCAGTCCACAGTGCTGGGCCCCATAGCACCCGCCCTATGGGCAGGGGACCACCCCACCATCCAGTGAAAGACTCTGCCCTGAAGCCTCAACTTCCCCTGGGGGTGTCATCTGCAGGCCCCACCCTCAGGAGCAGACGTGCATGTGACTTTCAGGCGGGGGAGGCCACGGGGAGGTCTCCCCTTCCAGGAGGCATTTTCTTCTGTGCTTGAAACATGACTCTGTCCTTGGTCAGCGTCAGTCCCCCACATCCACGCTGCCTCATGGCCTATCAGCCATACCCAAAACCACTCAGGTGCTCAGGGCACCACAACAATGGCTCTCCTGACCGAGGCCCCCCTCAGAGGGCGCAGAGCACAGACAGGTCCTCATTCCCAAATAAGCCCCTCTCAGGCCAGCCTGGCCCTTGCTCCCCGCTCACCAGCCTTCCTAATGCACAGGATGAGGCAAAGCAGGGACAGGGCCACCTGGGCCAACCTGGACTGGACACACTGGGACCACCCCCAAGTGTCCACAATGGGGCCACAGCAACACCAGCAGTCACAATGGAAGGACGCCAACACACCTGGCAGACCAAGGTCATCCACTCCACTGGGAAATCCCCACCACACACCCTTAACACAGAAGAGGGATTACAGGGGCCTGAATCCTATTTAGTTTAAGAAATGCATAGATGGGCACAGATGCTTGAAAACCCAGCAGGGAGAACAAATGTTCTTTCTTGTGTTTCTCAGCATTTTCCCAATTTCCTGCAGTGGATGTGTTTTATTTCTGTCATCAGAAAAAATAACAAACCATCACCAAGTGTTTAAGAAACAAAGCAGAGCTAGATGTGCAGGAGGGGCCAGAGCCCCTGCTCAGCCACGGAGACGCTCCACCTGCTCCCGCGTGACACACAGTCAGCTCAGCTAATCAAACTGCACGCATCAGGGAAAGCATCTCGGATAAGCTGGCCAAAATGATCACAGGAACAGAAGAAGACTGCCCGTGTGTCTCTGCCCCCAACAGGCCCTGGTCGTCCACTGTGGGGGCCTCTCAAACACCAGTCCCTCCCCCCTCACCAGACAGCGGTGAGCTGAGCCCCCACTCTCTGTGAGCCTCGGCTGGTGCCAAACTAAGAGTCACACAAAGGGGCCTGCCAGCTCACGAGGAGGCGCAACTAACTGTAGGCTCGTATTCAGGACCACGGCCAGCGCCCTGTCTGGTGCCCCAATCCTCCCTCTCCAAGAGTGGAGAGCCCGGGCACCTAGCCCAGGTACCTGGCGTTCCTCTGCACCAGCCATCTGAGTGGCAAATGGCACAGAGTAGTGTCCCAGGGCCTAATCCCCACAGCAACCTGGTCTCTGGCTTGGACCCGTTCCACAAAATGTAACTATTCAGTAAGAGAAACAACGAGCGTTAACTTCTCTACATATTCAGTCCAAGGAAAAACGCCATTTGGGGCGAGAACACTTTTACAGTAACCAGACAGCTTCTATAAATCTGTCCTCCAGACCTGAGCATGTGCACGAAGATGTATGCACGGGAACCTCATGCAGACCGTTTGCGGTGGCAAAATCGTAGAAACTGCCTCAGTGTCCATCAACAGAGAAATGGTCAGATAAGTCCTGACACAACTGGGGCCACAGGGTGAGAACGGGGAGCATGAGGCACTTCCCCAAGCCCAGGGCAGGACGATGCCCAGACAGACGTGGTACAGACGGCAGGCACAGAGCAGTGCGTGTGACCCTTGTGTGAAAATAAGCGTGTGCGAAGAATGTCTCTGGGCGAGAGAAGAGACTCGGGCTCCAGCTGACTCGGGAGAAGACAGGCAGAGTGGGGAGAGTCTCACTGTTTCTGCTAGATGTTATCTTATGTATCTCAAGGTCTTCTGTCGTGTCTCTTCTGTGTGTGTGCATGCGTGTGGTCTCCGTGTGCGCATGACCTGTCTGGAAGGAGGGGATAACAAAAGAGACAGCTACCCTGTCTAGATGTTATCTTATGTATCTCAAGGTCTTCTGTCGTGTCTCTTCTGTGTGTGTGCATGCGAGTGGTCTCCGTGTGCGCATGACCTGTCTGGAAGGAGGGGATAACAAAAGAGACAGCTACCCTGTCTACAAGGGATGCCCCAGCTGCCTCACCCCACCCTGCAGGGAGCTCCGAAACACTCGCACTCCGTCCTCCAAGCACAACACAGCACAGCTGGGAGTGCCGCCCCCTGCACCTGTGCTGGGGACGGACAGACCTCACGCAGGCGCCTGTACGCAGGAACAGAAGTGCATTGACCAAGTGCACACCGCAGCCCTCCTGTTTCCAACCCCTTCTCACAGCCTTTTCAAAACTTCTCATCCCTGCCCTTGCTCCCAAGCTTTTCACCACATCCCCCCAAAACCTGGGACCCTAGGAGAAATGAGCCTTTTTCTTCCATTCCCCTTTAAGAATTTTTTCCAAGCCTAAAGAGAAAAGCAGACCGAACAGTTCTGAGGTCTCTAGCTAAAGGATCCATGACGGGAAGGGGCAGGATCAGACAGGACCTGGAGGACAGGGTGGGGTCACAGGCAGGAGGTGGCCCTCACTCTGCAGTCATGGAGGAAGAATCCAGGAGGGACTGCCAACCTGTCCCCACGGAGATGATCTGAAGACACTGTGTTTCCAACCGACTCCCATTAGGAGTTTCTGGAATAATTGCTCTTTGTACATTTACAAAATTATTCCCAGTAATCCAAAAAAACTAAAGACCTAATTTTATTCAAGCCAGGGAACCAGTAAAGCCTAACGACAATCAACTCCGGAGCAAGTCTGGAACACATCCTCTCTCCTCTCCCCAGTGGAGCAGCTGTTGTCCCCAAACCATCACTTCCTCTGCAAGAAGCTGCTGGAAAGGTCAGGGCTCTGCCCACCCTGGCGTCCCCTTCCTGCGGCCATCCCGAGCTCCTGGACAGTGGGAGCCAAGCTCTGGGCAGCCAGCAACCCGGGGAGAAGCTGAGAGCCTCCCATCGGGGGTCTCTCCACCCTGGGGCCCAGGTCTCGTCACCGGGTGACTGGAGCTGCTGCGTCCCCCCAGCCTTGCCCACCTTGCATGGCCTGGAGATTAAATGACAAAAAGGACATGAAGCAGCGGATCTCTTGCCACCTTTGTTCTCCACCAGCACCAGCACCCTGGACACCAGTGTCGCTGCACAGTGCATGAGTCGTCCTCAGCCTTCCCGCAGGAGCCCATATCGAAGGGTTAGAAAATCCCTCCCCAAACCCAGATCCCCACCAGTGCTGCCTAACCCCACACAGGAAGTACAGCACCGGGTCCGAACCCTGATGCTGCAGCTGAGTCTCAGGCCCTCGACTCCCTCTCCTGTTCTCCTCTCTACCAGGAAAGGGGCTCCCAGAATCTAGTGGCCAGGATCACCAGTGGGACTGGGGGTGGGCTCCTGCCGATATGGAACCAATGTGGAACCAGGGCATGTTACTCAGTGTCCACATGTCAGTCAACAGCACAGATCTGCAGACGAGGCTCTTCCTCTGCAGGACGTGCTCAGTGAGACCACTCTTTGAAGGGCTACACAGAAAGAAAGCCACATAAACTGACTGACAGCAAATTATTTCAGGGGCACCGTATTCTTCTGGAAATGTTGACCCTGACAGCTCCCCTTGCTAATAAGCTTTTGGCTCAACTACCAGGGAAGCAACCGATGTGGGTTTGGGGCCCAGGCTGTCCTGGCAGCTCCGGCCGGCAAGGCCTCAGAGAACTCCCACCCAGGGGGTTCCAGAGCTCTTCAGCCCTATTTCCTCCTGGATGAATTAAAAGCATGGCCGGCTTCAAATGATAAAAACGCAGCCCTTCATTTCCCTAACTCCAGCCCAACCCATTTGCTAAGCAGTCTCCTGGGTCACTCCCTCCCCCAGTCCTGTGGTCACATCTTTCCTGGCCGTGTGAGGAACAAATGGGCTTTAGAAGGGACCATCTCCTGCGTGCCCACTCACCAAGAACAAACTAAGGCAATAACCCTGCTGTGCAGGGCTCATGTCTGTACCACCGGCTACCCCTCCCAGAAATAAGAACTAAGAACGGCCATCCAGGGCCTGTCAGGAAAGCAGAAATCAGAGCCTATTCAGCGCTTTGAGAAGCGCCTGGAGCTGTCAGCTGCACCCCTGCAAAGGAAACCGCCTGCGTGGCGGCGTCTCCGACTCCAGGACGATGCTGGGTGCTCCGTCCTAAAGGTGGGCTCAGCCTTGTTGGGCCCGTGTCAGAGCCAAGTCGTCTCCTGGTGGGCTCTTCGGACGCAGTCTGTGTGGAAACCAGACATCCACGGGGCTTACACAGCGGTTTCTTCACGGCCTAAGTGTTCACTGGTAAAACCTGCCCACGGTGGTGTTTTTCAAGCCAGAATTATTCCTATGCTCCATGCCTCCACCCTCAGGATCCTGGAACGTGCAGGAAGACATCTCCAAATACCCAGGTGGAGGAAGAGCACTCTCTGTAGAAGACGCTGGCAGGAAAATGGCCAGTGTCTCCAGGGCCAGCCCTGCTGGACAAACGCACAGGCGAGCTGTCACCCAGAACCTGGGTCTCACGTCTAAACACACAACTAAACATGCAACCACTCCTAAACAGCAGCCTGAGCCTCTTCACCGAGGCTCAGCAACTGACCGACGGGTCTGAGGATTTGCCAAAGGATGGGCTGAGGGGCAGGTGGCCGAGGGGCCGTCCTGGCCTCCATGCTCCCTCCAGGATGAAGCCTTTTGCCCACTGAGTCTTAGCCATGGCCATAACAACAGCCCCGTGCTCTGACCATGGGCATGTGCCCAGCACCATGAGAGGTGGTTCAAATGCATTCGGCCCCCAAGACCAGAAGGTGAGATAAACACACTACAGCTACCCCCACATTACAGACCAGGAGATTTAGGCCCCGGGATCTGGGATCCAGTCGGTGGAGGAGGCAGGATCCCAGCCAGAGCCGTGCTCTGACCATGGGCATGTGCCCAGCACCATGAGAGGTGGTTCAAATGCATTCGGCCCCCTAGACCAGAAGGTGAGATAAACACACTACAGCTACCCCCACATTACAGACCAGGAGATTTAGGCCCCGGGATCTGGGATCCAGTTGGTGGAGGAGGCAGGATCCCAGCCAGAGCCTCAGCCCAGCCTCCACCGTCCCTTACCCCCAACAGGGAGCGCAGGGTCCTCAGCAGTAATAACCATTCAGGTTGCACATGTAACGTGGGGTGGGGGCACACAGGGGCCGCCCTTGGGAGGGACGAGGCCATGTCTGTGGACAAGGAACATGCCCTTCAGCCCAGCAATCCCACGTCTCAGAGCTACCTACATTTACTCTTGAAGATATTTAAAGTGACCCACCTGAAAGGTGATCCACTTGGGCACTGTCGGTAACGACATTAATAGGGAACACAATACCCAGTCCCTCGTAAGGGACATCACAGGCCTCGTCCCCTCACAAGCTTCGCCTTATGAGGAGCAGCCGCTGCCAGGCCAGGCTCACCCACCACCTTCCCAAGTGGGGCCCACCGTGCTCACCACAGCCTCTAACAAGACACAGCCTGAGCCCCAGGCCCCAAGCCTCCTGTCTAGTCCAGGGCAGCTGCTGCCTGTCCTGCCTTGGTCTTCTGCGTGGCCGTCCCATGGCCCCCCTCCCCAAACTCAAGGCCCTGCTGCTGGTGCCTTCCATGACGTTCCCCAAGGAGCCCTCTGGACTCGCCTGTTTTCCTAGAATAGACCCCACTTCGTGTGTAGTGAACTCATCTCTCCAGACTGTAAGCACCCAGAGGGCGGAGGCTAGCCCTGTGCATCCCACTGGCAGGTACCGAGAATATCTCCTGAGTATGCACACTGCGTGGACACATTCAGCCTGGGTGCTGGGCAGCCAGGAGCACAGGGACTAACAAAGACCTGGGGATTAACAGGTCATCTGAAACAAATGGGGGACACCACCTCCACTCTCTCCACCAGTGCACTCAGACTGTGCTCTTGGAAGTGACCATGGTTTCTCCAAAAACATTTTAGGGTCTAAACATTTTCAAAATCAGAGATGGGCCTCCGACCCACGTGGTTGGCATCTGGCGAACCAAGAATCCCTAGCACCCACCAGTGTTCATGTCAAAGACCTCCAGGCCCAGCTGGCCGAGCCATGCCTCCTTCTGAGTCCCTGCAGAGACAGGTTCTAATATTTGACTTGTACTGGCTTCTCAAAAACTGAGATTTCCTCTGTCTAATCTGTGAAATTCAAGAAGTGAGCTTCCCACTCCCCTGCTAATTGTTTTTTCTAGTATCTTGCTGACACAAAAATGTTTATAGAGATTCACTCCATAGCATAACCAGACGTAGTGATTAAAAAATATTCTATCATTTCAGAGTGATTTCACTTTAAATTATTTGGTGAGGATCAGAAATCCTGTGGAGGAGGAGGCCTATGGACAGCCTGGGGAAGTCTGACAGGCCCAGCCCCAAAGGAATGCAGGTTTCCCTGGAAACCACAACTCTGAAGCATTTTCACCTTTTGGGAAATTTCCATAAGATTCTCCAATTCTTCAGTCGATAGACATTTCCTCCCCACGAGGGCTGCGGGAAGGCCTAAGACTTGAAAGAGGTTGAGAACACGCCATTCAGAGATCCAGTAAAATGCTTGGTCAGCAGGCACCCGACCCTGGTCCTGCGAGTGGCTGCCTCTCCCATCTGTGAAGGGCCCAGCCAGGCCTGCACCCGTCCCTCAAATGCAGCCAGACCTAGGGAGAGAGTGGCCGGCACTCCTGGGCCAAGGCTGAGGGCAGAGGAGCATCCTGCCACCATGCCTGAGGCCTGCCCACCGGGCTGGCCCCTCAAGGGAGGTACAGGGGCCTCTGACAGGCCTGGATGTGACTCCACTTGGGTTATTCAGGGCTCACACAGGAAAAAGCCCCAGCTAGGCCCAGGTCACCCAAGGGATCTCAAGCAAGGCCCTGAATTCCCCAATCCTCCACTCTCACTTCTGTGAAATGAGAGACTGCACCTGGCCATGCAGACCATGGCTCAGAGGCCTCTAGAGGGGCACCCAGACACCACCTGAGGCCCAGCCCAGACACCCAAGCTGGTTATACGAGCCCAGCCTCTATGGAACAGTCCCTCCCGACACCAGATTTTCCATTGGGCCTATTTTAAACAGTTTCATCCTCAAAGTGGCTTGGATATTGGAAAAGTCAAGCAATCTGCACCCCCAAGCTCTCATCTCTGAGGCTGGGAGCCCACATTTCAGTGTAAGCAGGGCAACTCTGGAGCTCACTCAACTTTTCTCAGCCTCAGTTTCCCCAGCAGTAAAAACAGGGCTTCCTGCCCTCTCTCAGGCTCGCGGTGAGAAATAACCACAACCAGCTCACAGAGCAGCCTGGGGAGTGCAGGCCCCTTCCACTCCTGACAAGCCACACAGAGATCTCAGCCAAGGAGATTTTACTTCCCTGGTGGAGTGCCTGCCCGGTGCTCATCCTGTGCACAGCTGGGCAGCACAAGAGCAAAGCCAGCACTCGGGATTCAGGCTCTAGAAGGACTCCCCAGTGCCCAGCACCCCAGGGAGCTCCGCAGGGCAGCCTGCAGTGGACGCATAGGCCCAGACAGTTCTGGGCCTCTCCTGTGGTTCACGCCCCTTTGGGAGGGGCTGGGAGGAGCAGGTCCAAGCTGTTTCTGCTCAGGCAGGCCCACACCTCGCCCACCCCCCACCCCTGGTCGTGGACTCTTTCTGACTCCCTTCTCCAGAAGAGCTTCTGGGAAAGCTCGAAGGCAGAGAGAGACATCCGTGGCTCCACACAGAGGCACATCAGTAGGGAAATCCCCTTCCACAGAGTGGCTGCAGCTGGTGGGCCTGGCTGATGCCCACCAAGCACTGGGGCCATCGGCCAGCCACCTCCCTCTCTACCTTGGACAGCAGCCACCCCCCAGGGGTGCAGCAGGGATGCCCAGAGAGGCTGGCACAGTTCTGCCCCTGGTGGGGCATGGAGAAGCCGCACCCTCAAGAAGCTCGGCCGTCAGGGGTGGGCGCTTGGCCACCAGGATGGGCCACAGCAGCACTACTGGTCTGTGCCACTTCCTGGGAGGGCCCACAGGGCCAGCCAGGAGGAGCGTGCACAGCCCTGCTCACCTGCCCTTCACAAGGCCCCTGGCAGGGAGCAGCTGTGCCCACTTTACTGACAGGAAAACCGAGGCTGGCAGAGGCTCTGAGACCACACTTAGTGTTTAACCAGAGAGTAGGACACCAAAGACCCTGCTCTGACCCTCCTGCCTACCCCCACCCCCCAGAAGAAATCCCGCTGCTAGTGGGGCTGCCTCCCCCAAGTCTGAGCCACCCCCACAGGGGAGCTAGGTTCACAGGAACCTCAAGGCAGCCCATGCCCAAGGAGAGGCCTGAAGCAGGCTGAAGGGCAGGGCTGCCTCAGTGGTGAGGATCTCGGCCCCAAAGCCCCCGCACACTGCAGGAGCGGGAGCTGCCCTACAGAGAGACCTGTCTTGATCAGGGATATCTAGGCAGAGCCAACAGACCCCACAAGTGCAGGGGCCTCCCACACACTCTGCTTCCAGCTCTGTACACTGCAGGAAACAGGAGGGAGGAATGGAGGGGCTGCCCAGCTCAGGCCCAGGCAGGGAGAGTCACTCAGAACTGTGGACAGGGCCACAAGGAGGGCTCCTGACCCCCAGGAATTGCTACCAGCCAGGGATGCCTACGCCCAGCCCACTGGACCCTGGGCAGCAGCACCACAGGTCTGACACCAGCCACTGAGGCCCGGGCCACCCTGGGCAGGTGGGCTGTGGGGGTGGGATCTGTCTTGTCCATGTTCCAAAAGTCACCTCAGGCAGGACCTGGCTGAATAGAGCCAGTGCCACCAGGACCCCCTTTGGCTCCCAGCCAGGCAATGAGAGAGGCGGTGTCTGCAGGAAGATGGTTAAGGAGGGGCCATTAGTGAGGACACACAGAGCTGCCCCAAGGGTCAGGGAGCATGGACCCTGGACTGGGGAAAAGATGCACCTTGCTGGAGGATGCAGGGGCGGTGCAGGCAGTGCTGGAGGCCTGCCTTGGGGCTCAGCACTGGGGCTGTGCCTGGGGAGGGGGCCCTCCCTGCAGGGGGCCGGTGTTTCCCTCTCAGGATCTCCCCCCATCCCCAAGTGCTCCATCACGTTTCACGGGGGGTCTGTCCAGGAAACACACTCACAGGCACACATCCCTTTCCGTCCAGGCTCTTGGCCGAGGCGGGTTCCCAGAACCCGCTGCTCACTCCCATCCCAAAAGCCTCTTCCACACAAAATGGCCGAGTCTCGGTGCCCTCCCGAATGCTCTTTAGCTGGGATGGAGAGCAGGCGCCCTAACGCTCGGAGGCTGCACACGCACTCGCACACGCAGCAACGCCTGCACATGCCGGACACACGAACACCCATGTGCACACGACCAGGCCGCAGCCGCCC
>NW_007728077.1:114109-126254 GCF_000696425.1 Galeopterus variegatus | reverse complement strand
CGCCGAGTGGGCCCCTCCTGGGGCTCCCGGGGCCGCCCCTCCCCGCTCCGGTGCCTGTGCTCATTGACAAGGAATCCGGCCCGCTGTCACCTTTGAGGTGGGCACGACCGAGCAAGCAGAACTGCCCGACCAGCCCCACACTCATGCCGCAAATCGGGACAAAGGAGAGCAGTCCCTGGACACAGGTGGGAGGGTGTCCCCTGCGGGAAGCAGAGTGGGCAGAGGTGGCCTCTCTGCCGGGAAGCGAAGAGTGTCCTGGGAGGGGTCCGTCTGGCACCTGCCATTGGGAGGCCAGAGAAAGGCCCACCGAGAAAGGCCCTCTGTCGACTGGCCGGTGCGGTCCTTGCAGGACACTCGTTCATAGAACAGCTCTGACCCTGGCACCGGGTCAGCCTTTCAATCTCCAGAGCTAGTGGCTGTGGGGCCTGGGTTTTTTTGTTGTTGTTGTTTGGGGGGGGGTTGTTTTTGTTTGTTTTTAATTAGGCTAAAATATAAGGGTTGACACTAATGTAGTGCTAACTTTTAAATTATCTAGAAGGTTAGGATCGACTGCAGCTGACACAAGCATGTTCACATGCCACGCACACGCAGGATGTCCCAGGGCACACTCCTCACCCTCCACCGCTCTGCCCTCTGCCCCCTGCCCATGCATTAGTTATGATTACCAGCACTGAGTGGGCCTGTCCCCAAACAGCTACTGAGCTAGCCCAGGCCTAGGTGAAGGAAGGAGGCACTACCCACAGCTCTCTGCACGAGCTGGCTGACTCTGCCCGTCCACCTCTGGGTACCTCTCCTTTGCCCTCACTCTCACCCTGCAGAAGACTGGACAAAGCAACCACAACTCAAACGTGCAAACTCCAGGAGGGCAGCCACCTCATCCTGTTAAGGGAAGCCCCAGACTACGGAGTGCCACCTGGGCAATCCCTCCTGGAGGAGCAACTGCTCAGGTTTGATGTCAGAGTGGAGTGGGACCTGTGGTTAGGGTTGGTTCACAGAGCATGAAGGAAAAGTGGCTTTCAGGTACCACTTCAGCAGGTGCACGAGCCCTGAGATGGGACTGAGGTCCAAGCCTCTCTGGTGTTCCACGACGTTGGAGAGGGACATTTTCTAGAGAAAAGGGGGCACATCCCTGAGGTCTTGGGGAGCCATCAACTGCCTTCACAATCTCCTGGGCGGCAGCTAAGTGTGCAGACCCTCCAGCAGGAACACCACAGCCAGGCTGGGAGGGGAAACAGCAGGCAGGTCTCCCATCCCACAGCCCTCCATTCTCTGTGCACAGGCAGCGTCTGCCCCAGCAACTTTGCCACATCTGGGAAGGTTCTGGAAAGTGAATTCTGCATCAAGGTTTGAAAATCTTTGCTTCCTCTGTTTAAGATGTCCTTTCAACGAGTGGCTCATTAATCATTAATGTTTTTAATTTTGTGTCTTGTACACCCATTGGCTGTGCATTGTCAGCAATCTTGTTACCAGCATGCTCCCCCAACAACCACCACCACCCCACCCCCGCAACCCAGGCAAAGCGGGTCACAAAAATACCCAGTTAAGGTAAATTTCGTGCAAGGAACAGGAATTCCATTTATTTAAAAATAGATGGGAAAAGCTTTCAGGCTTGAGCCATCTTTGCCAAGACTGCACCAACAGGATTCCAAAGAAGAAGAAAAATTTATCAGCACAGGACTCCCAGCTACTGCTGGGGATGCAGCTCTGGCCTGGGCATCTGGGGCTGCGGCAGGCATCCGCGCCAGGCGCTGTCCTTTCAGCACCTCCAGCACCATCCTCTTTACCCAGCAAGCTTCCAGGCCCAGCCCACTTCTCTCACTCTCTCCTTGGGTCAGGTAACCTGTGGCCTCCTCCAATCCCCCACATCACTGGGCTGCACTAAGTGGCCAGAAACCATGGGCTACTGAACTCACGAAACTGGCGCTGGCGAGTGCCATAGCAAAGCAGGCAGCCTAGAGTTCTCAGGAGTCCCCCCCTGCCCCAAAGCCTTCCTGTGCATTCCTTCCCCATCAGAAAACACCATGATCAGCTGGGACCACCTCCACTGTGCCCACCTTCCCACTGTCCTTTCCTCCAGAGCCTGGCAAGATGGTTCCACAGTCAGTGGCCACTATGGCTGCTCATGGTGGAGCTGAACCAAAGCACATCTGGATTATTCCCTCTTTGGAGAATCCGCAGAGTGACCCTCCCTGTAATGGTGCAGGTCTGGGAACAGGCTCAGAACTTCCAGGAAACCGACAGTCTGTGCTCCCCCAACACATAGCCCTCATGGGTCACGACTCTGGTCTCACAGACTTCACACCAGAATAGCAGGACCAGACATGAAGAAACCAGGCGGAGGGGAGAGAGCTGAGGCCCAGCACAGGCACCCTTGGCTGTGGGCCATGGAGGGCGCCACCATGTATTTGTACGGGACCCTTTACATGGTACAGGTGGAAGCAGCTTGGGCACCGGCTTGCTAGGGCCCCCACAGTACAGCCCGAGGTCCATGCTCTTCGATGCCAACCAGACATGAAGAAACCAGGCGGAGGGGAGAGAGCTGAGGCCCAGCACAGGCACCCTTGGCCATGGGCCATGGAGGGCGCCACCATGTATTTGTACGGGACCCTTTACATGGTACAGGTGGAAGCAGCTTGGGCACCGGCTTGCTAAGGCCCCCACAGTACAGCCCGAGGTCCATGCTCTTCGATGCCATTCATCACATCCCTGGTATTTATGTCCAGGCGTCCAGGCACGCCTGAGTTCCATGGGCCAGCAACCTCTGCAGCCAGTCGCACTCGTGGGCAGTGAAAGTCCACGCTTCCTAGCTCACCACCCTGTGTCCTCCTGGGGAAAGAGAAGGGAGCTCCTTCCCGATTGTGGCACCTCCAGAGAAACAGACAACCCACAGGGGAAAGCTCCATCAGCCGAGAAACCAGACTTAATTTGGGGAAATGAGAAGAGACAGGTTCTCAATCACTTAACCTGGGTCAGCGCTGTTCTCATTTTAATCCTATAATTTGGACAACAGGAAGAGCCTACACAGACAGAAAGGCCCAGCCACCCCCACCCCCCAAGGAATTTTCCGTTATTAGGAGGAGGAAGGGCTGTGTTTATCCAGCTTGTGGGGAGCAAGGAGGTGGGGAAAAGATTTAAGGTATGAAAGCATTGATTTTTTTAAACGTCGTACACTAGAGTCAGTATAAATTTAATTTACAGTTTTTTTTAAAGGACCAGAGCTCTCAACAGCTTCCCTGGCCCCTGGCAAATCAGCTAATTGCATGAAGGACTGACTTGTATTTCTCAGCCACCACTAATACCCCAACTGCAGGAGTCCATGGCCACCCGGACTCTCCAGGGATGGGCTGCAGAGTGAGGTGGGATCAATCTGTAGCTCTGGGACCCTGAGGTGTTCTGCCGTGAGGGCCCCACATCCCCAGAATTTGCGTTTGGTCATTGCTGGTCCATGGGTTTTGTGCAGCGTTCCACACACCCACACCTCAGTTCTGTGGCAGATAAAACATGAGGAACACAGAGGCCCCTTGGCTCAGGCAGGGTGTGACCCGAGCCCCGCCGCAGACCTCTATGTCTGAGCTCACCACAGCCTGGTTGTCCGCAAGATCTGGCCCTGCCCCTGGCTCTCAGACCACCCCAACCTCTCTGCCCCATGCTCGCTGCCATGAGCACATGACCACCTCACTGTCCCTCAGGCAGGCCTTTGCAGGTACTGTCCCCATTGCCCAGGAACGCCATCCCCTCTACTGGTAGCGGGTGGATGCTGCGTCTTCTCAGGGCTCAGCCTGTGGTCTTTCCTGAAGCGGCCCCCGCTACCCTTTCTCTCGGTTCTGGCTCCTCTGAACAATCTGAAACTGTGTGTCCCTTTTCTGCTCACCTGATGCTGACAGCCCACTACTCAGCGAGCTCAGTGAGGGTCATGGAGACAAGCCCCCAGCCCAGCCCTCAGAAGGTGGTCGTCAAGTCTGTCAAATGAATGAACAGCCACTTGGTCCAGGGCTGGATGCTGCTTGGAGAGCTCATGAGGCTTGGGGCTGCCAGGGCAGACCCCCGGAGGACGTGGCAGCTGGAGTTCAGTGCCATGGAGACAGGCTGCCCGCCAGCGAAGCGGTCAGCTGCCCCGCCCACGCACAGGCTGTCAGCATCTGTGCTTTGGCGCCCTCCCGCTGCCAGCCCAGGCTCGCTTGAGTGCCTTGCCTGGCCAGATGTCCAGTAGGCTGTGGACAGAGCCATCCACCCCGGGGCGGGGCCCAGGGTCTGTCAGAGTCCCCGCCCCCACCCACCCCTCTCTGAGGACAAGGTCACCAAATACTATACCAGGGCGATGGTTCAAAAAGACTGTATTCTCCAGCCAGCAAACCAGGGACACAGCAGCCCAGACAGAGCTGGAGCCCTCAGCAAGTACCAAGGGCTCCACTGCGGTGGTCCCTGATGAGCCACCCCACCAGCAAACACTTAGGGCCCCAGCCCCCCACATCCAGCAAATGCATCCTCCTGCCTTGGCTGAAGGCAGGTGGTGCTGCTGCAGAGGGCAGCCCCAAGGTGGACACCACAGGCTCCGCTGAGCAGGCCAGGTAACCCCTCAAAGCCTGCTGTGGACTGAATGCTTGTGTCCCCCCCCAAAATCCGCATGTTGAGAATCTCAAGCCCCATGTGATGGTGTCGAGAGGTGGGGCCTTTGGGAGGTGACTAGATCATGGGTTGGAGCCCTCAGATGGGATCACTGCCCTCATGGGAAGAAACGGGGGAGCGTGGCTCCTGCCCTCTGCCATCTGCCACGTGAGGAACCAGGAAGCATCTACCACACCTTGACTTTGGGCTTCTGGCCTCCAGATCTGAGAGAAATGAATGAATGTTAAGTCAGCCAGTCTCAGTGGTTGTTAGAGCCGCCCAACTGACTAAGACACGGCCCCACATTCCTCAGCTGATGAGAACCACAGCTCCCACCTCATGGGGGGCTGGGGTCAAATGGAGTCAAGCCTGGAAAACAGAAAAACATTCGAACAGTGTCCAGCTCCAAGAGGGCAAGGCAGTCAGTGCCCACAGTGATCCCAGTTCCTGGCTTAGACACCCTCCCCTGGTTTCTTCCAGACCCTCCCATGCATCACACTTGAAGAGAATGAAATGTGCACCCCACAGCTCTGACACCTGGCCCACCCTGAAGACCAGCCCTTGGCCTAGTCACACTTGCTAGTGTCCCATCTGCAGAGTGAGACCCATCTTACCCAGGGGAGCTGTGCCCTCCAGGGGACATCTGGTAATGTCTGGAGACATTTTTGGTGGTCATGACTGGGGGCAGGAGCTGCCGGCATCCAGTGGGTAGAGGGTAGGGATGCTGCCAGCACCCTACAGTGCACAGGACACCCCCAGCCCCCGGCAGAGGATTATCCGGCCCAGATGTCCATAGTGCTGAAGTTAAGGAACCACAATTTAAGTTAACAATTCCATCCTGAAAATATTTCTACTGTATTAGCTATTCACACCTTAGCATGAAATAGTCTAGACAAATGGATTTTCTCCCAGTGGCTCCTGAGAATACCCAAGCCAAGGGATGAAAATCTTCATGGGAAAGGAGGCAGGAGTCTGGGCACTAGGGAGGAGGGCAAGCCCCTCCCCCAGGAAAGGCTGTGGCAGGCAGCACCTGTGTGAGGGCCACGCCAGACCAGGGCTGCAGCAGGGTCTCAGCAACAGAGTTCAACAAAGTAGCCACAGTTTTCCATGTTATTAATTCCTAGCGTGATGGGAAAATGCTACTTTTACATCATCACAGAACAATGGAACTATTGCTTGCGGGTCACAATTTAGGAGCTTGATTTACGTGTGTGGCTGAGTCTCTCTGCACCTCAGTGTCTTTACCTGTGGAGTGGAGATGTTACAGCACGTGACAGGATTGCCCCAGTGTGGAATGAGGTGAGTCTCCCTGAGAACAAAGTCTTGCATGAACAGGCATTACACAAGCATTAAGTCGTATCAGTGAGCCTGCTCCCGGCTGGCCCAGCATGCCCGTCACCTGGAGGACAGGTGCCGCAATCCTCAACACTCAGGACGAAGACCCAGTATCGAGAGACACCCAAGTAAAGAAAGGCAGGGAGACAGCAACTGTGGTATTATGAGACACACATTCAGCCTCTCTGTCTCCTGGCATACGAATCTTAAAACCCGTAGGCTCTCCAAAGTGACAAGAGCACTTGTCTGTATGCCAGTGGGTTGACTGACAGCTGGCCACCCCTAGGCAGCTTCCGGATGGGGTGGTCACAGGAATGACCCAGGCAGGATTAGAGGGTTGGGTAAGTTGACCACCAACGGCCAATGACTTAGTCAATCACGCCTATGTAAGGAAGCCTCCATAAAACCAGGAGCACAGGGTTCGAGGAGCTTCCATATGACTGAACACGTGGAGAGCCTGGAGGCCCCGCATGCCTTCCCCCATACCTCGCCCTACGCATCTCTTCACCTGCACCATTTGTAATACCCTTTACAATAAGCAGGTGAGCGTAAGCAGGTGTGGCCCTGAGTTCTGTGAGCCTCACTAGCAAATTAATCGAACCCAAGGAGAAGGTTGTGGGAACCCCAATTTATAGCCTGTTCGTCAGAAGCTCCAGAGGCCCAGACTTGGGACAGGCATCTGAAGACAGGGACAGTCTTGGGGACTGAGCCCCTAATCCGTGGGATCTGATGCTGTCTCCAGGTAGACAGTGTCATAACTGAGTTGATAGCTGGGGGGGAAAACCCCCCACATTTGGTCACAGAAGTCTTCTGTGTGGACTGCTGCTGAGTGAGAGCACAGGAAAACACGTTGCGTTGTCAATCTCTGTACGTAGTGACAAAGCCACCCAAAGTGCCAGGAGCTCCCCCAGCCCCAGTGGAGGCAGCCTTGGGGAGGGACCAGGAGACAGCACTGGGGAATGTGACAACCCCCACGGGCTCTGGGGAGATCGTGTCTTTTCCCACCACTGCCTCCCTCCTGGGCTGTGTCCTCCCACTCCTCATGAGGTTCATTCAGCCTCCAACAGCAACTAGAGTTGGTCCTCATGAGCAGAGCCAGGGTGGGCATCAGCTCCAAGCTGGCACCGCCCAGCCCAGGCCACCATGCAGCACCCCCTCAACAGAGCCTACAGGTGTGGGACTCCCTTTGCACCCAGAGCCACCAGCGTCCTCAAAGTGACAGGCTGTTGGAGGCCTGGGGACCACTTCTCCAAGCATCTTCAGGGAGACAGGCCCAGAGTGTGAGCTGGTCCCTAACCCACGGACCCTCCAGGCCGGTCCTGCGAGCTCTACCTCCAGCCGCAGCCACAGCTCCCGTTCCATCCTCGTATGAGATCCAGAGGCTCAGAACCGCTGCCTCCTCCGCCTGCAGTGTCCCCCCGGCAAGTGAGCAAGCCGGCGCAGGAGAAGGGGCCGCTGCAGCCTGTCCCATGTGGGGGAGCATGGACCCTGCCCAAGGCTCCAGCCAGGGGCAAAGGCTTCCTTCCTCCCACCCACTCCCACCTCGCCCTGGGCTGCACAAGGAACAGGCAGGGCCTCGACGCCTTCTCACCTCCTCCTAGTTTTGGTACCTAGGGCCCCCACAGCCCAAGCCCAGAGCCTGGTCGCGTGAGGCTGAGCCGACCTCCACGCTGGCAGCAGCCACAGCCAGACTCCATACCCGAGTGGCTCCAGCCTCACACAACCTCTCTCGGGCAATCCTCCACGTCCTCCCACCGCCAGCCCCCATAGGGAGAGCCAGGAGCAGCAGAGGAAGCGGGCTGGAGCCATCACCTCCCAGCTCCCCCACAGGCCATTCACAGTTCCTCACTGATCCATCTTATGGGGAAGAGGGCTTCCCTGCCCACCCCAGCAGCTTATGTACCTGCCAGTTCAGCCTGCCTCCCCCAGGCTAGCTTCTCCCTACACAGCTCCCGGACCTAGGCCCAGCCACCCAGTGGCACCTCCCAAGGGCTCAGCCCTGACTCCAGGCCACCAGCCAGCAGCATAGATGGAGCCAACACACACACACATGCTCACATGCACTGCCTGGCTCTGGGACACCCCTCAAAGTTCTCCCCTACACCCCGCACAGCCACACACACATATGCCAGTTCCACCCAGGTCACACTCATGCAGGCACAGCCTGTGCTGGTGCACACACGGGGGTACACACGTAACCTTGCCTGTTCATAGTCCCACTCCGAGACACACTAAGGCACCTGGGAGGGGACACACCCCCAGTCATCCACAAAGACAGTCCCTCCCATAGTCATAGCACATGAGAAATCCTGGGTCTCACTGCTGGGGCCTGACGTGCCCCAGAAGCCACCGTTCAGACAAAGGGTGGTCACTGCCAGGGGCACCCCAGCCCTCTTGGTCCCCCTGAGAGCCTGGGGGAGGGTTGGAGGTCCTTCCTGCCTGGGTTACAGGACAGTGCCTGGGGCCCTGAGGAGACAAGGGCAGGAGACAGATCGGATTCAGTCAGCTCAGCAGGGCCCATGGCCTCTCCACCCCTCATGAATTTTTCAGAGGTGTCCAAGGTGCAGATTGAAACTGCCAATCAGGCGTCCCAGTGGACCCTGTTTTAAATTACTCACCATCCAGGCAGCATGGAGCCCCTAGCTCCAAGCTCCCGCCATGCCCTGACTTCAAGACCTGTTCAGGGGCCCCAAATGCCCGGACACTAAGCCTTGTACCCTGAGGCTGCCAGGAAGGTCCACCTCTCTAGGCTCAGGGTCTTCCTTGGCTGAACAGCAGTCCAGGTGCCCCAACGGGGTGTGAGCATCACCCCTCATGGGCCCCTGGCCCGGAGGCTGTACAGTGCCACCCCTGCCAGAGTCCCCACCCTGCCCAGTGCCCTGTCCATCTGCCCACCGGGCTCCCCAAGCTCACAGGCAGTCCCTGCCCAGACCCGAGCCCTGGTGGCCTCTGCCCCTACCCAGCTCCACTGTCCCCCCTGCTGTGGGAAAAGACACCCCACTGGGCCTACGGGGACACCCCCAGCTCTCTCCTGCCCTGGGTTCATAGCTCCATCCCAGCCCAGCTTGGGCATGACTCCCAGAGCTGGCAGAGGCATCGTAGCTACGGTGGTCACTGCACGGTCACTGTGCACCCATACCATGTGTGGTTCCCTTTAACTCTAATAATGGCCCCTGGGGCAGGTGCCAACCCTGGGCCAGGCACTCACTGACCCCATTTCACTGATGGAGGAATGAGGAGCCACGGTGTGGCTGCTCCATCACTCGGCTGTAGGCACCAGAGCCAGGATGCGATTCCTGCCCTCTACCCTGCCGCCTAGAGCAGCAGTTCTCAAAGTGCGGTCCAGGCACCCCAGCATCCCCAAGAACCTTCCAGAAGGCCCTGAGGCCAAAACTGTTCTCACCAAGGCTCTTCACTGTTCTCCCTTGTACAATGGAGTTTTCCAGAAGCCATAAGACATGTGATGACAATTTTGTGCTGTGTGCTTGTACATTCTTGTATTTTAATTACTTCTCACTTTAATGTCCAGTATACCAAACATCAATAACTATAACCTTGCTGACTTTTAACACTGTATAAGGGTCCTGAGGCCAGAGGTTTGCGAACTGCTGGCCTAGAGGTAACACCAGGAGCTCTTCCGACTGTGGACTGCGGTCAAGCCCCTGCCCTGCCCAGAGCTGGCAATGGGCTGGACACAAGGGAGCCCCCACCAGTGGTCAGAGGGAAAATGCTGGCAGCCTGAAAAGTGCCACTCCTCTCCAGCACTGTGGAAGCCAGGAGCCCAGTCCCAGATTTCTGCCTCCTCCAGCCTCCGCCCACACCCACCCCCACCCGTGGCCCCACCCTGAGCCAGGCACTAGGGCCTGGGGGGCATCAGACCCAGAGACAGGGGTATCTCTGGGCTGGACTCCATGACCCCACCCCAGAAAGGGGCCCAAACCCCCAAGCCACCCCACCCTCTAGTCCACCACAGCCAAGACTGTAGAGTTCCCACCTCTGTACGCCCTCCTGGGAGTCCACGAGGCTGGTAGGGCCTGTGCCCTCCCCACCCTAGAAACTGCCCCCTAGAGGGGGGCCGCATGGCCTCAGCCCGGACCACTGGCAGGCAGGGTGGGCAGAGCTGGGCAGTGGGCTGACCTCATTCCACCCACAGCACCTGGGTGACCAGGGTTCTCCAAGGAGGCCAAAGATTGCAACAGTAACCAGGGACAGGAGGGTAGGGGCCCTCAGCCCTTGGAACTGTGCAAAGGGCTTCCTTCAACTCCAGAAGGCATTACTTTCCAATCTCATCCCATCTTAGGCTGACAAATTTGTCTGGTTTTACCCGAATTCTAACTGGGCCAAGTGTGTAAGCACAACTTCCTGGGGCAGACAGGCTCTTCAGGAGCACAATAGATCTCTTCTGCCAAGGACAGTGGCCCAGGAAAGGCCCCAGGTGGGCCAGGGATCCATCAGGAAATGCCTGGTGTTCTTGGGTAGAGTTGCCACATAAAATACAGGACACTCAGTCAAATCAAAATTCCAGATAAACAACAAATACTTTTTTTGTGTAAATATGTCCCAAATATTTCATACTAAAAATCATATGGTATTTATCTGAAGTTCAAATTTGGGCAGCCTGTATCTTTATTGCTAGCTCGGCAGCCCTCGCTCCAAGGCCACTGCGGCCCAGACATTCACCAGCCCAAACCCCTCCCATCTGGGCCAGCGGGTCCCCAGCACCCCACCCCCAGAAACTGTGTTCCCACCACATTGCTATCTGGCTACGAGGTCTTTCTCCTTGTTCTGCTCCTCCACACAGCTTTGAGGGCCCGCCACAATTGGGGTTGGGTGGAGACTCCAGCAGCTCCCCTGAGGCACTCCTGGACTGGTATGCCCACCTCTCTGAATGGCAGAAATGCCCATCCCATCACCTGGGCCGCACCAAGCCCATCTTCGCCCAGCGTGGTGGAATGAAGATGCCCAGGGTATCGTGCCCTAATCCCTGGAACCTGGAATGTGACTTCATGTTGCAGGAAAAGACTGCATGTTCCATCAAATTACAGATCTGAATAGGGGAGGTTATCCTGGATCATCCAGGCAGGCCCTGAATGCAACACGTGTGTCCTTATAAGAAGAAGACAACACACATGCACAAGGAGAGGGTGACATGACCACAGCAGCAGAGAAGAGTGATGCGGCCACAGCCACAGAATGTCTGAAGCCACTGCAAGCTGGGAGAGGCGAGGAGCAGATTCTCCCCTACAGCCTCCAGGGGAGCACAGCCCTGCTGGCGCCTTAACCACAGGCCAGCAATACTGATTCTGCACCAGCCTCTAGAGATCGTGTCATTCGTTATTTGTTACAGCAGCCCAGAGACACTCACACTCTGTGACTTGGGGTCCGCCTGCCCGCCCACTCTGCAGGGGAACCCCCAGAGCCCGGTGCCCTGCTGCAGGCAGGAAAGTCTGGGGACAGGAGCCCGCCCAGAGACACTCACACTCTGTGACTTGGGGTCCGCCTGCCCGCCCACTCTGCAGGGGAACCACCAGAGCCCGGTGCCCTGCTGCAGGCAGGAAAGTCTGGGGACAGGAGCCCGCCCCTCAGCACCGTGAGCATGGTGGGGGTAATCTGCTCACCCCAGCCCCACCTCCATCTGCAACAAGGCCAGGCCTGGGCAGGGACAGCGTTCCTGGAGCAGGGATAGAGCCGCAAGGAGCAATCCGGCTGTCTCCCCTGCCCTTGCCGGCCAAGGTCAGGGCACATCCTGGCCCAGAATGACCAGGAACCCCGGTGGAGACCAAAGCCCCAGCCCCACTGACATGCCTCCCACCCACGTGCTGAGGGCCTGTGCACTGGCTCAGCCACAGGTGGCCGGTCAGCTTGCAGGGGGAGCAAGGCCCTGGGACCTGGTGAGGACCGCGGAAGCGTGATGATGGCTTGTGGGGGAGGAGCCCTAGAGAGACCCCCTGGAACACTTATGCCCCCGTCGTGGGACCCGACGTGCCCCAGAGGCAGGAGTAGGCAGCCCCCCCAGCAGCAGGCGCACACGGCTCAGGGGGTCGCTCAGTTTATTGGCAAAACGGGCACTGAGCGCGGCGGGCGCGGGGCGCTGGGGCTGGGGCAGGGGCGCTTTTCCTCTTGAAGAACTTCCACTGGACCTTGATAGCGAGCATCCAGTCGCGCACCGGGCGCCTCTGGCACACGGGGCCGCTGGCGCGCGCCG